>NW_024116940.1:0-199026 GCF_003073215.2 Triticum urartu
TCCTAGGTGCCTTGGGGAGGATGGACTCCTCCCTGGCCGCACCCTTCCTTGGAGGAAGGGCCAAGGCTGCGCCCCCCCCCCCTCTCCCTTGGCCCTATATATAGTGGGGGAAGGGAGGGCAGCCACACCTAAGCCCTGGCGCCTCCCTCTCCCTCCCATGACACATCTCCCTCCTCCCGCAGCGCTTGGCGAAGCCCTGTTGGAATCCCGCTACTTCCACCACCACGCCGTCGTGCTGCTGGATCTCCATCAACCTCTCCTCCCCCCTTGCTGGATCAAGAAGGAGGAGATGTCGCTGCTCCGTACGTGTGTTGAACGCGGAGGTGCCGTCCGTTCGGCGCTAGGATAATCGGTGATTTGGATCACGATGAGTACGACTCCATCAACCCCGTCCTCTTGAACGCTTCCGCATGCGATCTACAAGGGTATGTAGATCCACTCCTCCCTCATTGCTAGATGACTCCATAGATTGATCCTGGTGACACGTAGGAAAATTTTGAATTATTGCTACGTTACCAAACAGTGGTATCAGAGTCAGGTTTATGCGTAGTTTCTATGCACGAGTAGAACACAAAGTAGTTGTGGGCGTTGATTTTGTTCAATATGCTTACCGTTACTAGTCCAATCTTGATTCGGCGGCATTGTGGGATGAAGCGGTCCGGACCGACCTTACACGTACTCTTACGTGAGACTGGTTCCACCGACTGACATGCACTAGTTGCATAAGGTGGCTAGCGGGTGTCTGTCTCTCCCACTTTAGTCGGATCGGATTCGATGAAAAGGGTCCTTATGAAGGGTAAATAGCAATTGGCATATCACGTTGTGGTTTTTGCGTAGGTAAGAAACGTTCTTGCTAGAAACCCATAGCAGCCACGTAAAACATGCAAACAACAATTAGAGGACGTCTAACTTGTTATTGCAGGGTATGCTATGTGATGTGATATGGCCAAGAAGAATGTGATGAATGATATGTGATGTATGAGATTGATCATGTTCTTGTAATAGGAATCACGACTTGCATGTCGATGAGTATGAAAACCGGCAGGAGCCACAGGAGTTGTCTTTATTTATTTATGACCTGCGTGTCAACATAGACGTCATGTAATTACTTTACTTTATTGCTAACCGGTAGCCATAGAAGTAGAAGTAATAGTTGGCGAGACAACTTCATGAAGACACGATGATGGAAATCATGATGATGGAGATCATGGTGTCATGCCGGTGACGATGATGATCATGGAGCCCCGAAGATGGAGATCAAAAGGATCAATATGATATTGGCCATATCATGTCACTATTTGATTGCATATGATGTTTATCATGTTTATACATCTTATTTGCTTAGAACGACGGTAGTAAATAAGATGATCCCTCATTAAAATTTCAAGAAAGTGTTTCCCCTAACTGTGCACCGTTGCAAAAGTTCGTCGTTTCGAAGCACCACGTGATGATCGGGTGTGATAGATTCTTACGTTCACATACAACGGGTGTAAGCCAGATTTACACACGCAAAACACTTAGGTTGACTTGACGAGCCTAGCATGTACAGACATGGCCTCAGAACACAAGAGACCGAAAGGTCGAGCATGAATCGTATGGTAGATGCGATCAACATGAAGATGTTCACCGATGATGACTAGTCCGTCTCACGTGATGATCGGACACGGCCTAGTTGACTCGGATCATGTAATCACTTAGATGACTAGAGGGATGTCTATCTGAGTGGGAGTTCATAAGATGAACTTAATTATCCTAAACATAGTCAAAAGGTCTTCGCAAATTATGTCGTAGCTCGCGCTTCAGTTCTACTGTTTAGATATGTTCCTAGAGAAAATTTAGTATAGTAGCAATTATGTGGACTAGGTCCGTAGACTGAGGATTGTCCTCATTGCTTCATAGAAGGCTTATGTCCTTAATGCACCGCTCAGTGTGCTAAACCTCGAACGTCGTCTGTGGATGTTGCGAACATCTGACATACACATTTTGATAACTACGTGATAGTTCAGTTAAACGGTTTAGACCTGAGGCACCGAAGACGTTTTAAAACGTCGCGAAACATATGAGATGTTTCGAGGGCTGAAATTGGGATTTCAGGCTCGTGCCCACGTCAAGAGGTATAAGACCTCCGATGATTTTTCTTAGCCTACAAACTAAGGGAAAAAAGCTCAATTGTTGAGCTTGTGCTCAGATTGTCTGAGTACAACAATCATTTGAATCAAGTGGGAGTTGATCTTCCAAATGAGATAGTGATGTTTCTCCGAAGTCATTACCACCAAGCTGCTAGAGCTTAGTGATGAACTATAATGTATCGGGGACATATATGATGATCCTTGAGATATTCGCGATGTTTGACACCACAAAAGTAGAAATCAAGAAGGAGCATCAATTGTTGATGGTTTGTGAAACCACTAGTTTCAAGGAGGGCAAGGGCAAAAAGGGATGCTTCATGAAACGGCAAATCAGCTGCTGCTCTAGTGAAGAAACCCAAGGTTGAACCCAAACCCGAGACTAAGTGCTTCTGTAATAAGAGAAACAGCCACTGGAGCAGAATTACCCTAGATACTTGGTAGATGAGAAGGCTGGCAAAGTCGATAGAAGTATATTGGATATACATTGTGTTAATGTGTACTTTACTAGTACTCCTAGTAGCACCATGGTATTAGATACCGGTTCGGTTGCTAAGTGTTAGTAACTCGAAATAAAAGCTACGAAATAAACGGAGACTAGCCAAAAGATGAGATGACGATATGTGTTGGAAGTATTTCCATGGTTGATCAAATATCGTACGCTCCCTCTACCATCAAGATTGGTGTTTGCGTTGAGCATAGACATGATTGGATTATATCTATCGCAATACGGTTATTCATTTAAGGAGAGAGTAATGGTTACTCTGTTTATTTGAATAATACCTTCAATGGTCTTACACCTAAAATGAATGGTTTATTGAATCTCGATCATAGTGATACACATGTTCATGCCAAAAGATAGTAATGATAGTACCACCTACTTGTGGCACTGCCACGTAAGTCATATCGGTATAAAACGCATGAAGAAGCTCCATGTTGATGGATCTTTGGGCTCACTCGTTTTTGAAAAGTTTGAGGCATGCGAACCATGTCTATTGGTGTATATGCATGAAGAAACTCCATGCAAATGGACCGTTTGGACTCACTTGATTTTGAATCACTTGAGACATGCAAATCATACCACATGGGCAAGATGACTGAAAGCCTCGTTTTCAGTAAAATGGTACTAGAAAGCAACTTGTTGGAAGTAATACATTTTGATGTGTGCAGTCCAATGAGTGCTGAGGCATGTAGTGGATATCGTTATGTTCTTACTTCACAGATGATTTGAGTAGATGTTGAGTATATTTACTTGATGAATCACGAGTCTGAATTATTGAAAGGTTCAAGTAATTTCAGGGTGAAGTTGAAAGATCGTCGTGATAAGAGGATAAAATATCTATGATATGATCATAGAGATGGATATCTGAATTACGAGTTTGGCATAGAATTAAGACATTGTGGAAATTGTTTCACAACTAATACAGCCTGGAACACCATAGTGTGATGGTGTGTCCGAACATCATAACTGCACCCTATTGGATATGATGCATACCATGATGTCTCTTATCGAATTACCATGATAGTTTATGGGTTAGGCATTAGAGACAACCACATTCACTTTAAATAGGGCACCACGTAATTCCGATGAGATGACACCGTATGAACTATGGTTTAGAGAAACCTAAGTTGTCATTTCTTAAAAGTTTGGGGCTGCGACGCTTATGCGAAAAAGTTTTAGGCTGATAAGCTCGAACCCAAAGCGGATAAATGCATCTTCATAGGACACCCAAAACAGTTGGGTATACCTCCTGTCTCAGAACCGAAAGCAATAAGGGATTGTTTCTAGAATCGGGTCCTTTCTCGAGGAAAAGTTTCTCTCGAAAGAATTGAGTGGGAGGATGGTGGAGACTTGATGAGGTTATTGAACCGTCTCTTCAACTAGTGTGTGGCAGGGCACAGGAAGTTGTTCCTATGGCACCTACAACAATTGAAGTGGAAGCTTATGATAGTGATCATGAAACTTCAGATCAAGTCACTACCAAACCTCGTGGGATGACAAGGATGCGTACTACTTTAGAGTGGTACGTGATCATGTCTTGGAAGTCATGTTGCTAGACAACAATGAACCTACGAGCCATGGAGAAGCGATGGTGGGCCCGGATTCCGATAAATGGCTCGAGGCCATAAAATCCGAGATAGGATCCATGTATGAAAACAAAGTGTAGACTTTGGAAGAACTACTTGATGGTCGTAAGGCTGTTAGGTACATGTGGATTTTAAAAGGAAGACGGACAATGATGGTAAGTATCACCATTAAGAAAGCTCGACTTGTCGTTAAGATGTTTTCCGACAAGTTCAAGGAGTTGACTACGATGAGACTTTCTCACTCGTAGCGATGCTAAGAGTCTGTTGGAATTATATTAGTGATTACTGCATTATTTATGAAATCTTGCAGATAGGATGTCAAAACATTGTTTCCTCGACGATTTTCTTGAGGAAAGGTTGTATGTGATACAACCGGAAGGTTTTGTCAATCCTGAAAGATGCTAATAAGTATGCAAAGCTCCAGCAATCCTTCTAAGGACTGGAGTAAGCGTCTCGGAGTTGGAATGTACGCTTTGATGAGATGATCAAAGATTTTGGGTTTATACAAAGTTTATGAGAAACTTGTATTTCCAAAGAAGTGAGTGGGAGCACTATAGAATTTTTGATGAGTATATGTTGTTGACATATTATGGATCAGAAATGATGTAGAATTTCTGGAAAGCATATAGGGTTATTTGGAAAGTGTTTTTCAATGGAAATCCTGGATTAAGATACTTGAACATTGAGCATCAAGATCTATAAGGATAGATCAAAACGCTTAATGGTACTTTCAAATGAGCACATACCTTGACATGATCTTGAAGGGGTTCAAGATGGATCAGTCAAAGAAGGAGTACTTGCCTGAGTTGTAAGGTATGAAGTTAAGACTTAAAGCTCGACCACGCAGAAGAAAGAGAAAGGACGAATGTCCTCCCCTATGCTTTTGTCATAGGCTCTATACGGTATGCCATGCTGAGTACCGCACCTGATGTGTGCCTTGCCACATATCTGGCAAGAGGGTACAAAGGTAATCTAGGAGTAGATCACCAGATAGCGGTCTAAATTATCCTTAGAGGAATAAGGATATGTTTCTCGCTTATGGAGGTGATAAAGAGTTCGACCTAAAGAGTTACGTCGATGCAATGTTAACACCTATCCGGATAGCTCTGAGTAAAGATACCGGATACGTATAATGGAGCAACAATTTAGAATAGCTCCAAGTAGAACAGTTATTTGAAATGGCTCCAAATATAGCGTAGTAGCTGCATCTACAAGATGACATAGAGATTTGCGAAGTACATACGGATCTGAAAGATTCAGACCCGTTGACTATAACATCTCTCACAAGCATAACATGATCAAACCCAGAACTCATCGAGTGTTAATCACATGGTAATGTGAACTAGATTATTGACTCTAGTAAACTCTTTGGGTGTTAGTCACATGGGGATGTGACCTTGAGTGTTAATCACATATCAATGTGAACTGGATTATTGACTCTAGTGCAGGTGGGAGACTGTTGGAAATATGCCCTAGAGGCAATAATAAATTAGTTATTATTATATTTCCTTGTTCATGATAATCGTTTATTATCCATGCTAGAATTGTATTGATAGGAAACTCAGATACATGTGTGGATACATAGACAACACCATGTCCCTAGTAAGCCTCTAGTTGAGTAGCTCGTTGATCAATAGATGGTTATGGTTTCCTGACCATGGACATTGGATGTCATTGATAACGGGATCACATCATTAGGAGAATGATGTGATGGACAAAGACCCAATCCTAAGCCTAGCACAAGATCATGTAGTTCGTATGCTAAAGCTTTTCTAATGTCAAGTATCATTTCCTTAGACCATGAGATTGTGCAACTCCCGGATACCGTAGGAGTGCTTTGGGTGTGCCAAACGTCACAACATAACTGGGTGGCTATAAAGGTACACTACAGGTATCTCCAAAAGTGTCTGTTGGGTTGGCACGAATCGAGACTGGGATTTGTCACTCCGTGTAAACGGAGAGGTATCTCTGGGCCCACTCGGTAGGACATCATCATAATGTGCACAATGTGATCAAGGAGTTGATCACGGGATGATGTGTTATGAAACGAGTAAAGAGACTTGCCGGTAACGAGATTGAACAAGGTATCGGGATACCGACGATCGAATCTCGGGCAAGTATCATACCGCTAGACAAAGGGAATTGTATACGGGATTGATTAAGTCCTTGACATCGTGGTTCATACGATGAGATCATCGTGGAACATGTGGGAGCCAACATGGGTATCCAGATCCCGCTGATGGTTATTGACCGGAGAGTCATCTCGGTCATGTCTGCATGTCTCCCGAACCCGTAGGGTCTACACACTTAAGGTTCGGTGATGCTAGGGTTATAGAGATATTAGTATGTGGTAACCCGAAAGTTGTTCGGAGTCCCGTATGAGATCCCGGACGTCACGAGGAGTTCCGGAATGGTCCGGAGGTAAAGATTTATATATGGGAAGTCTTGTTTTGGTCACCGGAAAAGTTCCGCGCATTATCGGTATTGTACCGGGAGTGCCGAAAGGGGTCCGGGGGTCCACCTGCCCCGGGGCCACATGGGCTGTAGGGGTGTGCGCCTTGGCCTATATGGGCCAAGGGCACCAGCCCCAAGAGGCCCATGCGCCAAGAGATAAGGGAAAGGAAGAGTCCTAAAAGGGGAAGGCACCTCCTAGGTGCCTTGGGGAGGATGGACTCCTCCCTGGCCGCACCCTTCCTTGGAGGAAGGGCCAAGGCTGCGCCCCCCCCTCTCCCTTGGCCCTATATATAGTGGGGGAAGGGAGGGCAGCCACACCTAAGCCCTGGCGCCTCCCTCTCCCTCCCATGACACATCTCCCTCCTCCCGCAGCGCTTGGCGAAGCCCTGTTGGAATCCCGCTACTTCCACCACCACGCCGTCGTGCTGCTGGATCTCCATCAACCTCTCCTCCCCCCTTGCTGGATCAAGAAGGAGGAGACGTCGCTGCTCCGTACGTGTGTTGAACGCGGAGGTGCCGTCCGTTCGGCGCTAGGATCATCGGTGATTTGGATCACGACGAGTACGACTCCATCAACCCTGTTCTCTTGAATGCTTCCGCACGCGATCTACAAGGGTATGTAGATCCACTCCTCCCTCGTTGCTAGATGACTCCATAGATTGATCTTGGTGACACGTAGGAAAATTTTGAATTATTGCTACGTTACCAAACAACCGGCTCGGTAGGCTTGCTCCTCTTGGAAGGAGGCTGCCTACTGGAGTCTGGAACCGGTGAAGGTTCCGGCGCGGTGTCCGGCTCAAGGCCGGACTTGGAGCCCTTGGGGGTTCTATCCCCTTTACGCCTGGAGTCCGGGAGGTTGCCTTGCGGCGCCTCCAGGACCACCTCCTCCTGGCTTGGAACCTGTTGGGACGCCACCTCGGCGCCGTCCGTAGGGTGGGGGAGGAAGCCGTCGGAAGCGAATTCACATCCGACGAATCCAGGGAGCCGCTCGACGACTCGTCGAGCCCGGCCTTGCGCAGACTGCACAATCATATTCGGCGTAAGGAGGAGCTGTGCAAGAAAGGAACACTATGAATCGCTCTGGTGTCCGAATACTTACGATCTCTCCAGGGGCTTGGCCCTGTGCGGCCACTCCTCTTCGCCGTCGTCGGTGTTGGTGGAGCCGTCCGGAGGAAGGGTTTTCCCCTTCTTGGACCCTTCGGCCTCCCCAGTTGGGGCGGCCTTCCTTTTCTTCTCTCCCCCCGCTGGAGGGGGAGAGGTCTCTTCTTCCTCCTCCTCGTCTTCACGGGAGGAGTGCGTCTTGGAGTCGTCGGATGATGAATCCGACACCCCCAGGCGCCGGGCACTCTTTCGAGTCCCCGTGGCCTTCTTCTTGGTCTTCTTCTCCGGCACCACATAGGGTGCCGGAACCAGCAGCTTCGCCAAGCAAGCGTCCGCTGGGCCTTCGGGCAAAGGAGTCGGACAGTTGATCTGTCCGGACGTCTCCTGCCAATCCTGTCAAAGGTAAGGGAGCTTAGATCCCGCATGGAGTCAAACTATGAAAAAACTAATACCCTGTAAAAGGTAAAAACAGCTTACCGCATGAGCGCGACGCTGCGTGCTGAATCCGCGATCCTCGGTAGCGGATGCGGGGGCCTCGGCGCCCTTGAAAAGCACCTTCCAGGCATCTTCGTACGTCGTGTCGAAGAGCCTGCTCTCAGTTCGGTGCTGCGCCGGGTCGAACTCCCACAGGTTGAAAGCCCGTTGTTGACACGGGAGGATCCGGCGGATGAGCATAACCTGGACTACGTTGACAAGTTTGAGCTTCTTGTCCACCAGGGTTTGGACGCATGTTTGGAGTCCGGTAAGCTCTCCTTCTTTACCCCACGACAGGCCCGTCTCTTTCCAGGAGGTGAGCCGCGTAGGGGGTCCGGATCGGAACTCGGGGGCTGCGACCCATTCAGGGTCGCGCGGCCCGGTGATGTAAAACCACCCCGATTGCCACCCCTTTAGGGACTCCACGAAGGAGCCCTCGGGCCATAGGACGTTGGGCATCTTGCCCACCATGGCGCCTCCGCACTCCGCTTGGGTGCTGTGCACCACCTTCGGCTTGACATTGAAAGTCTTGAGCCATAGGCCGAAATGGGCGCGGATGCAGAAGAAAGCCTCGCACATGACGATAAACGCCGAGATATTGAGGACAAAGTTTGGGGCCAGATCGTGGAAATCCAGGCCATAGTAGAACATGAGCCCCCGGACAAATGGGTGGAGAGGGAAGCCCAGTCCGCGGAGGAAATGGGGGAGGAACACCACCCTCTCATGGGGCCTAGGGGTGGGGATGAGCTGCCCCTCTTCGGGAAGCCGGTGCGCAATGTCATTAGACAAGTATCCGGCCTTCCTCGGTTTTTTGATGTGTCCCTCCGTGACGGAGGAGACCATCCACTTGCCTCCCGCTCCGGACATGGCTGGAGAAGGTCGAGGTGGGGTGTGCGGACTTGGGTGCTGGAGCTCGAGTGCGTGGAAATGGATAGGCAAAGGAGGAAGAAGGCGTGGATGAAACGGTGGATCCTTATCCCCTTATATGGGCGGACACGACTATGCGCCCCCACTAGCCTGGTAAAACTCGCTTATCTCCCAAGCGCCGTAATCAATGGCGCGGTTGGGTTACCCACGCCCGTATTGATGAGAATCCCGGAATAAGGGGACACGATCGCTGCTTTGACAAGACGTGCCAAGGAAACCGCCTCGCTAAACACGCTGAGGTGGGACAGTAAAATGATTCGAACAAAGACTTGGCCGTAGTGTGATGTCACGCTACGGAATACGTCAACAGATTAGATTTGTGTAAATATTATTCTCTCTATGGCAATATGTGGAAACTTATTTTGCAGAGCCGGACACTACCTTTGTGTTCAAAATCTTCTATGAAGTACTTGGAGGAGGAACCCGCCTTGCAATGCCGAAGACAATCTGCGCGCCGGACTCATCGTCATTGAAGCCTGGTTCAGGGGCTACTGAGGGAGTCCTGGATTAGGGGGTGTCCGGATAGCCGGACTCCTGGACTATGAAGATACAAGATTGAAGACTTCGTCCCATGTCAGGAAGGGACTTTCCTTGGCGTGGAAGGCAAGCTTGGCGATACAGATATGTAGATCTCCTACCATTGTAACCGACTCTGTGCAACCCTAGCCCTCTCCGGTGTCTATATAAACCGGAGGGTTTTAGTCCGTAGGACGAACAACAATCATACCATAGGCTAGCTTCTAGGGTTTAGCCTCTCTGATCTCGTGGTAGATCTACTCTTGTACTACCCATATCATCAATATCAATCAAGCAGGACGTAGGGTTTCACCTCCATCAAGAGGGCCCGAACCTGGGTAAAACATTGTGTCCCCTGCCTCCTGTTACCATCCGCCTAGACGCACAGTTTGGGACCCCCTACCCGAGATCCGCCGGTTTTGACACCGACACTCGGAATTCGGCTATGAGTTTGTTACCATACATAGTGGCAACACTACAAACTCATATTATTCGACTTTTGATACTTCTCCAACTTATCTATAATTTTTGATTGCTCCATGCTATATTATCTACTGTTTTAGACATTATTGGGCTTTATTATCCACTTTTATATTATTTTCGAGACTAACCTATTAACCGGAGGCCTAGCCCAGAATTGCTGTTTTTTGCCTATTTTAGGGTTTCAAAGAAAAGGAATATCAAACGGAGTCCAAACGGAATGAAACCTTCGGGAATGTGATTTTTAGGAAGATTATGATCCGGGAGACTTGGACCCTACGTCAAGAAAGAAAACACGAGGCCACGAGGTAGGGGCGCGCCTACCCCCCCCCCCCAGGCGCGCCCTCCACCCTCCTGGGCCCCCTGTTGCTCCACCGATGTACTCCTTCCTCCTATATATACCTACGTACCCCCAAACGATCAGATACGGAGCCAAAACCCTAATTCCACCGCCGTAACTTTCTGTATCCACGAGATCCCATCTTGGGGCCTGTTCCGGAGCTCCGCCGGATGGGGCATCGATCACGGAGGGCTTCTACATCAACACCATAGCCTCTCCGATGAAGTGTGAGTAGTTTACCTCAGACCTATGGGTCCATAGTTAGTAGCTAGATGGCTTCTCTCTCTTTTTGGATCTCAATACAATGTCCCCCCCCCCTCTCTTGTGGAGATCTATTCGATGTAATCTTCTTTTTGCGGTGTGTTTGTTGAGACCGATGAATTGTGGGTTTATGATCAAATCTATCTATGAATAATATTTGAATCTTCTCTGAATTCTTTTATGTATGATTGGTTATCTTTGCAAGTCTCTTCGAATTATCAGTTTGGTTTGGCCTACTAGATTGATCTTTCTTGCAATGGGAGAAGTGCTTAGCTTTGGGTTCAATCTTGCGATGTCCTTTCCCAGTGATAGTAGGGGCAGCAAGGCACGTATTGTATTGTTGCCATCGAGGATAACAAGATGGGGTTTTCTTCATATTGCATGAGTCTATCCCTCTACATCATGTCATCTTGCTTAAGGCGTTACTCTGTTTTAACTTAATACTCTAGAAGCATGATGGATAGCGGTCGATGAGTGGAGTAATAGTAGTAGATGCAGGCAGGAGTCGGTCTACTTGTCTCGGGCGTGATGCCTATATACATGATCATACCTAGATATTCTCATAACTATGCTCAATTCTGTCAATTGCTCAACAGTAATTTGTTCACCCACCGTAGAATACTTATGCTCTCGAGAGAAGCCACTAGTGAAACCTATGGCCCCCAGGTCTATCTTCATCATATTAATCTCCTACTACTTAGTTATTTCCTTTGCTATTTACTTTGCCTTTATTTTACTTTGCATCTTTATCATAAAAATACCAAAAATATTATCTTATCATATCTATCAGATCTCACTCTCGTAAATGGCCTTATAGGGATTGACAACCCCTATTTGCGTTGGTTGCGAGGATTTATTTGTTTTGTGTAGGTACGAGGGACTCGCGCGTAGCCTCCTACTGGATTGATACCTTGATTCTCAAAAACTGAGGGAAATACTTACGCTAATTTGCTGCATCATCCCTTCCTCTTCGGGGAAAACCAACGCAGTGCTCAAGAGGTAGCAACTTTCTCTTGAAATGGTGTGTATGTGGTAAATAAAGGGGACTGATTGCTACCTCTTGAGCACTGCGTTGGTTTTCCCCGAAGAGGAAGGGATGATGTAGCAAAGTAGCGTAAGTATTTCCCTCAGTTTTTGAGAACCAAGATATCAATCCAGTAGGAGGCTACGCGCGAGTCCCTCGCACCTGCACAAAACAAATAAATCCTCGCAACCAACGCAAATAGGGGTTGTCAATCCCTATAAGGCCACTTACGAGAGTGAGATCTGATAGATATGATAAGATAATATTTTTGGTATTTTTATGATAAAAGATGCAAAGTAAAATAAAGGCAAAGTAAATAGCAAAGGAAATAACTAAGTGGTAGGAGATCAATATGATAAAGATAGACCCGAGGGCCATAGGTTTCACTAGTGGCTTCTCTCGAGAGCATAAGTATTCTACGGTGGGTGAACAAATTACTGTTGAGCAATTGACAGAATTGAGCATAGTTATGAGAATATCTAGGTATGATCATGTATATAGGCATCACGCCCGAGACAAGTAGACCGACTCCTGCCTGCATCTACTACTATTACTCCACTCATCGACCGCTATCCAGCATGCATCTAGAGTATTAAGTTAAAAACAGAGTAACGCCTTAAGCAAGATGACATGATGTAGAGGGATAGACTCATGCAATCTGAAGAAAACCCCATCTTGTTATCCTCGATGGCAACAATACAATACGTGCCTTGCTGCCCCTACTGTCACTGGGAAAGGACACCGCAAGATTGAACCCAAAGCTAAGCACTTCTCCCATTGCAAGAGAGATCGATCTAGTAGGCCAAACCAAACTGATAATTCGAAGAGACTTGCAAAGATAACCAATCATACATAAAAGAATTCAGAGAAGATTCCAATATTATTCATAGATAGACTTGATCATAAACCCACAATTCATCGGTCTCAACAAACACACCGTAAAAAGAAGATTACATCGAATAGTTCTCCACAAGAGAGGGGGAGAACATTGTATTGAGATCCAAAAAGAGAGAAGAAGCCATCAAGCTACTAACTATGGACCCGTAGGTCTGAAGTGAACTACTCACACTTCATCGGAGGGGCTATGGTGTTGATGTAGAAGCCCTCCGTGATCGATGCCCTCTCCGCCGGAGCTCCGGAACAGGCCCCAAGATGGGATCTCGTGGATACAGAAAGTTACGGTGGTGGAATTAGGGTTTTGGCTCCGTATATGATCATTTGGGGTACGTGGATATATATAGGAGGAAGGAGTACGTCGGTGGAGCAACAGGGGGCCCACAAGGGTGGAGGGCGCGCCTAGGGTAGGCAGGCGCGCCCCCTACCTCGTGGCCTCCTCTTTTCTTTCTTGACGTAGGGTCCAAGTCTTCGGGGTCTTGTTCGTTGAGAAAATCACGTTCCCGAAGGTTTCATTCCGTTTGGACTCCGTTTGATATTCCTTTTCTTCGAAATCCTAAAACAGGCAAAAAACAACAATTCTGGGCTGGGCCTCCGGTTAATAGGTTAGTCCCAAAAATAATATAAAGTGGATAATAAAGCCCAATAATGTCCAAAACAGTAGATAATATAGCATGGAGCAATCAAAAATTATAGATACGTTGGAGACGTATCACTGATCAAAAGAGCTTAAAAGAGACATATATCAAAGGTTCATAGTTCCCAAGCATTAAGCCACAATAAAAACCTATGCATGATCACTTAATTGGCATAACCTCTTCACGTGACAATCAAAGTTCCAGCAAACAATGATTGAAATAAAGTGCTTGAGAGCCTTGAGGAGGAAATGATTGTGGGTGTGCTTATGAGCACTATAGCATCATATTTTACTACATGATTTCCACTCCCTAACATATGTTTTTATTGTTCTATCAAACGAAAACGCTTCCGTGCATTCCCACCAAGCAAGTGTTGTCTAGAATAAATAGAATATAGTGTTGCAAAGTTGGTTTATCTAGCAGATCAAGAAATTTGTGTTGATTATCTTTGCTTCACTAATACTTGCACTATAACCATGCCACCGCTACAGCTATGCTTAGTTTTCAGGTCAAGAAGTGGAGGGCTATCTAGGCATACCGAGCGTAAGTGAACAAAAACCTTCTCATTATTTTGGATTAAACAACTGAGTTCCTTATGATTCGGATTTCTCTTTATGTTGCTCGAGTATGATTAAGTTTAAGCTTGGGGGAGTTGATGAATGATATTTTTACACTCATTTCATCTTTTTTTAAACCGAGATATTTCATTTTAAAAAAGGTATTCACTCCAATATTGCTACTAATGACTAATGAATGCAAATGATTCCACAGATCCTCTCTTTGTTGTGTTTCCACAGGAAGTGGCCTAAAAAGGAAGAAATCATGTGTGGAAATGGAATGGAAGGAGAATGGAGCAAGAAGTAATCAACAGGAAACGTCTACACGAAGAGAGAGCAAAAGACGACTTTCCATACGGGCGCCCGTTTGGTGTGGATTTCAAGGCAAAATGCCACCTGAACAACTTTTATTAAAGGGACCCCGTCGAAATGCCAACAGAGCGACGAGCAGAGAAGCCAGAACCGCTTCATCATCATCTTCATCCACAAACCCTAGCTGCCGCCATCTCCATCACCATAGCCATCTCCACCACCACCATAGTACTCTCCCATCTAGTTCATACTTGTAATCGTGCATCGCACAAGGCATCCATTGTAAGACATATTGCAATCAATCATTCTCAAGATGTGTTCTTCAATGTTTTCTTCCCGCGATCTAATCTCCATGTGTGAGTAGTTCGGTAAGGTATGGGTTGAGGCATGAGCCTTGCAACCCAAGGTCTTTGTTGAGGGTATCAATGGAACAATTTGACATAAAGTCCCGTATGTGTGAAATAAAATTGTTCCGTGAAGATGTCTCTTGTCTTGTCCACAGTCTTCATCCCTATAGGTACCCAGGATCATGGAGATTGAGCACCGGTGAGTCTAGGAGGAAGAAGACCGTGAAGTGTTATACCGAACACCGGTGACAATAAGGTTCAGTAGGGTAACATGGATCATATCCTTGGGGATAAATGAGGTGTAGTCATTAAACGCCCAAAGCTCTTTCCTGATTTCATTATCTTAATTATCAAGGCAACCCCGCGCAATGGATAGGGCCTACGGTAGGACGACTGATTGTTGATGCAGGACTCGTGTCGGTCAAGATGTTATTTGGACACATCCCCCACTTCAATCCGTAACAAGCACACCTCGATGGGTGACTTCCAGCGTGCAAATTAATATCCTATTTGATCACAACGCAAATACAAGATTGTAAGCATAAGACACCATACTTGTACATCTTTTTATTGTAAGTGTTTGAATCACTATTTGCTTGTTGATCTGGTCAAAAGCTGGATTTGACACTTTGACAAAAGCTTGCAACAGATTATCGCTCCGGGAATCTTCCTCTCGTGGTTCGATAACCTAGAGTCACCTCTAGGGAAATAGGTGTGGGATATTCTCTTCTATTCTAATACTGGATCAATAAAAGGTGGTATCATCAACCCTCGTACTTCCCTCCGCTTTGGACTCCACTACGGCGTCTTTCTTTCCCTCAACGAACGACAACCACCGGAAGAGAAATATATGTGGAGAGGCTGACAGTAGGCACCCATCAGTGAAAAGGCTGCACGCAAGAAAGTGCCTCATTATTACGTGTAAAAAAAGGATTCCTCCCCCTGACAGCCGAGACCCACTAAGTTGAAGCGTACGTAGCGTTATTTATCGGAGCAGAAATATGTACGTACTTGTCGGTCTCTCTACAACGATGAACTGTGTCCGAATAAGAAGCCACATGTGTCGTAGTAGGAAATTTGGTCCCCGACGTAGCAGGTCACACAGTCCTGCCTAAATTATGTACATGTACATATAACCATGGTAAAAAATACAGGCCAAGTATTCTTGTACCGGCTGGCGGGACATGCGTGTATATACGGCTGACCGGACACGCGTATATACAGCCGGTCATACTAGTGTATATATGGACTGATGTATACAGCAACGGGGTCATGTTGAACGAGCACCAAGAGGCTGTGGTTGGACGGCCAAAACAGTGAGAGCGAACGACAATGGGGTCCTATTTATCGGGAGCCAACGGGCTGGAGTGGAACGGCCGAAATGGAATCATGTTCATCGAATCCCCCACCGGCTGGGGGTGTGGCATACCGTAAGACGGTCGAAACGGCGTTTTGTTCAACCGCCGACGACCAAAATGTAATCCTGTTTCTCAGGAAAGGTGAGGCGTACCGTGAAACGGCCTCCATTGGCTATTATTTATCTTGCGTCAACTTCTTACGGTCTCTACGAGATTCTGTTCATCCATCCAACCGGTTAGGGTACGGTGTGGCATACCATAAAACAGCCTCCTCAACATCCTGTTTATCCAGTGCCGATCGTCTATACGTCTTGGCCTCCATAGGGTCATGTGCATCCAACCCCTACTGGCTGGGGTGTGGAATACCGTAAGACAACCTCCTCGATCGGGGTCATATTCATCCAGCCCCAACCGTCTATCACGGGGTCCTGTGCATCCAACCCCCACCGGTTGGGGCGGGGCGTACTCGCGCGAGGCAGCTAGCAATGGGGATTGTTCATTCACAGTCAACCAACTGGCGGCTAGCTAGGTCGACTCGTTACGTACGTCTCGCACAGGTTGCTCGATCGATGCAACCGGATGCTAGTCTTCACTTGATCTACATATCGGTCACACGATAACAACGGGGCTGTTCATCGAGAGGCAACCAACCGGCTAGATCAACTCACGTCTCGCGTTGAGGCTTGATGCAACACATCGATCGATCGGACCAGCAAACTTACATACATGCACGAGTCTCGCATCGATCATTTGGGTTCAGTTAGCAGCGAACTCGATCGTTCGGGTTCAATAGTGTGAGGGTTCGCTCGACTTAACTTAACCACTAGACTACCAGACTGCTAGTGAACAAAAGCAACGCGAATTATATTCGAACTAATGCAGCCACGCTGTTTATTACTCAACCATTTACTATACCACTTAGATTTTTTAGTTATATGAAAACAATTTGGAAAATGTTTATTTTCTTTAACAAAAAACAGTTTGTTAAATTTCGAAAATAGTTCATGAGTTTCAAAAAAGTTGATCAATTTTGAAAAAAATTTCATCCGATTTAAAAAAAGTTCACCGATTTTGAAGAAAATTCACCAATTTTGAAAAAAAATCATTCAATTTGAAAAGGTTCATTGATTTTAACAAAAAGTTCACCAGATTTGAAAAAAATCATCAATTTTGAAAAAATAAATCATCATTTTGAAAAAAGTTAATTCAATTTGAAAAGGTTCACTGATTTTGAAAAAAAAATCATTGGATTTGAAAAAAGTTCATTGATTTTGAAGAAAAGTTCATTAAATTTGAAGAAATTTCATTCGATTTGAAAAAAGTTGATTTGATTTGAAAAAGTTCATAATTTTTGAAAAATAAATCATTGGTTTTGAAAATATTTCATTCAATTTGAAAAAGTTCATTGTTTTTTTTAAAATCATCAGATTTGAAAAAATTCCATCGCATTTGAAACAAAAAGTTCATTGGTTTGGAAGAAAAAGTTCACGAACTAAAAAACCGCGTGTTTTAGGAAAAAATAAAAGAAAAAGGAAAATAAGTAGGAAAAAAGAAAAAGAAGAAGAAGAAAACGAACCGGCGAACAAATAATAGAGAAACGAAGAAGGAATGCGCAACAGGGTTAGTGGTCTGGTGGTTGTCGCGTGTCCTTTTGAACGAGTTTAGTTGTGTTGTTTCTCCGTTTGGGCCAAGTATCTTATGTTTCTCTGCTCCGCGCACTATGTTCACACCTACTGTGTTCATGCCATGTGTTGTAGTATCATCTTTTGTATTCGCTCTTACCTTTTTTTCTTTGCAAACTTTTAATTTATCTTCTATCGATGAAACGATACATAGACTTTGCGTATTCGCGAACAAAATGCCTGGGCTGGGCCTCTTTACATCTAAAAAGCTGAAAATTTATATATTAGATGTAATAGCACTAGTTGAGCCACACATCTGGCTATAGCCCCAGTTGCCATAGGCCCAAATCCTCCGTTGGCCTTTGTCCTAGAGCGATGAGAGCTTCGATTAAATTACACAGAACCACCGCCTTTAGGGCACAACTACAACACGAAGTCAATCCTGAATTCCTTCCTGATGTTTCTTGATGTGTGCATGCAGGAATGGGGTTAGATCAGGACCATTGATCTCCTCTCCACATGGGGTGCTTCGAGAACACTTGGTCCTCTCCCGGTGCATGCCAAGTAGCAGAGCCGTATATACGTCCGTCGCCGGCAACCTGAGCTCCGGAGCAAACCCCGAATGACGGCCGTCTTGTCGAGGGTTGGTCTTCTTACGATCGGTGCACGTGCATACAAGCCCGTGGCATGGCACGGATATAAGGGTATGTGCACGTGCACCCATGCATCTGCATGCCATGCGCCGCGCGCGAGCCTAACTGTGGGCGGCGGGGCTAGGAGGGCACTGGCCGCCGGTGTTGTGCCCGTAGGTGCAGTTGGACGGCTGCGCCGACGAGTCGGTGGCGCCCGTGAGCTCCCTAGCGGCGCGTCCTCCGCCCGCCAGTGGCCGCGCGGCCAAGCCGACCCCGCCGGAGGCAATGATGAGGATGATCAGCACGAGAGCCGCCGGTGCCGCGGGTCTGCTCATGGTGGCCGGCGAACGGTGGTTGGTGCTCTGCTTGTGTGTGCGATCGTGTGTACGCGTATATATACAGCCCACAGGCCGCATGCGTGCATGAGGAGAGACGGAGGAACGGGGCATGCACTTTCTTCGATCGATCGATCGATCGGGGAAGAAAAACGAGGAAATGGTTAGTGCATTTTTCTTCGTATACGTGTCACGATCTCAGATAATTCTTCTACGTCTACTCTCCCTCGTCAGTGAGAGTTGGAAGAAGTACGTATTTTCTCAGTGCGCACTAGTAGCTAGCATGAAGAAGCTAGCAGCGGCTATGGAAGGTTGGTCGTGAGAGGATCGTGCGACGCGCCTAACACGAAACCCCAGCTGATTGCGCGCCTTTCGGTTAGCTGGTCGTCTGCTCTGCATGCGCGCGTGCGTGTTACATTCAGCGCACGTAACGTGCGGGGCTAGCCTAGCCGATCGGCGCCGGCGCCGGAAGGAACGTACCGCCGCAAGCGCGCTAGTGATCGACCGGCCGGCCGGGAGAAATCTGGGGCAGCTACGATGTTTGAGTTTGACTGGACAAAATCTGCGCATGTCACTTCTCTCGCCTCAGTGGCTGTAGCTTTACGTACTACTCCCGGCCGTCAATGCAAGGATACCCGTCGTCACATGAGGTAATTTCTCCCGTAAATCTTCTTTTTTTTGTAGGAATTTCTCCCGTAAATCTTCGCGGGCCACTTTTCCCAAAGGGGGTGGCTAGGTCTCAGTGTTAAGTCTTAGTCAAGTGATATAGAAGTAGTATGTAAGAAGAAGAAGAATAAATATGTATTTTTTGTATGAATCTCCATGTAAAATCAAAAAAAAATAGCATCGATTGAGACATAACGAAGTATCAGACTGAGACTTATCAAAACTGTTTCACAAACACCAATCAGCATTTGTCAACTAAAATTTTACATTAGTTAGGTTAAATTTCTGTTTTAATAGGAGTAGTTGAAAAAAAATACCATGTTAGGGGAATCCGCTCCACTGAACTACCACATTCATAAAAATGACCGATAACTATCATTTTTTTTTGAAATTTTATGACTAAAAACTACCAAGTCGTGTTGACGACCGTTTTAGCCATTTTAAACGTGTTTTTGATAAGGCTGGCCCACATGGCAGGCTAACGTCTGGCCTAATGGCTAACGTGCGCTTCTGTCGGCCATTAGTGTCGCCGCTAGGTCACACCTGGTCGGAACAGGTCGCACCGACTGGCTAGCCCGTCCCACATCTCTCACTCTCGACTGACCTCTGTCCTCTGTAGCCCTAGCCGGCGGCGGTAATGGTGGCTGTGGATCCAAACTCCGGCGGCGAATCGTTCGACGGCCTACCTCCTGACGTGGGTTGCGGCGGCGACTTCTCCGAGGTAGATAACTGGCTAGGAAGCTTGAGCTTCGCGGCGCAGCAGTCTGAATCTCAGCCGTCCCAAGAGTTGTCGAGGTTGGCGTCGGCTCAACCACCGTCGACGACAATAAGTGCACCTCGCGGCCGGTGCAAGCTTCCTTGTGCAGGCAGCGGCAGGTACAACATCTCTTCTTCTTTCTCTATTTTTTTGAGATTGGTAATTACTCTGAATTTTAGGCCGGTTTTCCAGCCTGTATCATTACAGAGTAATTACAAATGGTCATTACAAATTGTTAGGAACTTCCACGAGACGAGGGGGCCCGCCACATACGTGCAATGTTCTGCCGAAATAAATCCTGCGAGGCCTCACTCAAGTTAACAAGAGCAGCGACATCCTAGGAAACGATAAGGGCATGTACAATGATGCTATCTTACGAGTGCCGCGTAGGATAAATAATAAGATAGAGGAGAGAGAGCTTATAAAAAAAGTCTTGTCTTCTCTTATTTAAGAGAAGACAAAAGATGATCTCTTAGCATAAGGGCATGTACAATGATTGATAAAGCAGTCTTATCTTAAGTCTTACATGTAATTTAGAGATGACAAAAAAGTATGTCTATGATGGATTATATCTTAGCATTATCTTCAATAATTTGTCATTTCTTAAAATATGGTGAGACAAATTATGTTAAGAGATCATCTCTTGTCTTCTCTTAAATAAGAGAAGACAAGCATTTTCTTATGAGTTATCTCTCTTTCACCTCGTCACTTATCCTACGTGGCCCTTCTAAGATAGCACCATTGTATATGTCTCACCACGTTTTTAGGAATAGCTAGTTATTGAAAATAAGGCTAAAAGATGACCCATTATAAATTATATGCAAGACTTAAAATAAGACTACATTATCAACCAGTGCACACGCCCTAAGATCCTCTTTGATGCGCGGGTGCGTTAGGGAGCCACGGCTTCGCTGAAGCACGAGAGCAGCGGCACGCGACGGGCCGGCCGACTTCACCTTCTAGCAGGTTCCTTTAAACGGTATTTTTTTTAACCAAATTTCCAAAAAAAATTCTGTTTGCTTTTTTTGTTTCGGTTTCTTTTCTGATTCTGATTCAGTTTCATTTTTTTTCTTATATTTTTATTTTATCATTTTGTTTTTATTTTATATCCTTTGTTTTCAAAAAATGTTTAAAATTCCAAATTTTGGTAATGATTTTAGAAAAATTCAAGGTTTTTAAATTTTGTTCACAACTCAAACAAATTTGGCGTATATCACACAAATGTTCATTGTGTATTGAAATAATGTTCAACGTATATCACAAAAATGTTCAATGTGTAGTTAAAAATTGTTCAGAGTATATTACAAAAAAATTCAACATATATTAAAATTTTGATCTGGGTATATCACAAAAATATTCAATGTGGAGTTCAAAATTGTTGTGCGTATATTATATGTACTTAAAAATTGTTTTGCATGTATTACAAAATGTTTGATGTATATTTTCAAAAAAAATTAGGAATTTCAAAAAATTTGTTCATCTTTTCAATAATTGCTCAAGTTTCAAAAGTTTGTTCGAATTTCAAAATGTGTTCACATTTTTTGGAAAAAAGTGTTCATGGTTTTAAAAATGTATTTGCGTCTGTCAATTTTTGTGCAGAATTTTCCATTTATTTTTCTTGATTTTATTGAATTATTCGTGAAAACTTGAAAGGTATTCGATACTTTAAACTCTTGCACTGCATACAAATCACTAGATTTTGCCAGCTTGATTGGTCAGGTTCTTCACTTCACGAGCGGAGCGTCACGAGTTCGATCTCTCGCTGGCTCGGGTCTTTTAGGCCATTTTTTTACGTGCTCGAGTACTTAACCTCTAAATGGGCTAGCCCACATGTGTGTACCTTAAGCTTGATGCTAGTGGGCGGCGGCCCAATATTGAGCCACCTGGCTCACCCGCTCGCTTGCTTTCACCAGCTAGGTTTTCTCTTTGTTTGTCTATCTAAAAGAAGCTACTCCCTCCATCCCATAATATAAGATCGTTTTGCAACAAAAGACGGCTTGCCAAACAATGTTATATTATGGGATGGAGCAAGTAGTTTTCTTCTGATTTTTTTTCGGTAGTTGGTCGAAAAATTCCTTTCGGTTTTTTTTATAGTACTTTCAAAATAATTGTAAGATGAAAAATGTCGAAAGATTTGAAAATAAATCAAAAATATAGAGAAAAGTTTGTGAATTTTAAAAAAGTTCACAGAATTGAATAAATGTTCCTCAATTAGTGGATTTTAAAAAGTTCAAGCATTTGAAAAAAGTTCGTGGATTTGAATAAATGTTCATGATTGTGGATCTTAAAAATGTCATTAATTTAAAAAAGTTGTTGAATTTTAAAAATATTCATGAAATTTCGAAAATTCACGAATTTTAAAATTTTAAAAGTACTCTAAATGGGCTAGCCCACATGTGTGTACCTTAAGCTTGATGCTAGTGGGCGGCGGCCCAATATTGAGCCACCTGGCTCACCCGCTCGCTTGCTTTCACCAGCTAGGTTTTCTCTTTGTTTGTCTATTTAAAAGAAGCTACTCCCTCCATCCCATAATATAAGATCGTTTTGCAACCAAAGACGGCTTACCAAACAATGTTATATTATGGGATGGAGCAAGTAGTTTTCTTCTGATTTTTTTTCGGTAGTTGGTCGAAAAATTCCTTTCGGTTTTTTTGTAGTACTTTAAAAATAATTGTAAGATGAAAAATGTCGAAAGATTTGAAAACAAATCAAAAATATAGAGAAAATTTTGTGAATTTAAAAAAAGTTCACAGAATTGAATAAATGTTCCTCAATTAGTGGATTTTAAAAAGTTCATGATTGTGGATTTGAATAAATGTTCATGATTGTGGATCTTAAAAATTTCATGAATTTTAAAAAAGTTGTTGAATTTTAAAAATATTCATGAAATTTGGAAAATCAAGAATTTTAAAATTTTAAAAGTTGAGACTTTGAAAAAAGTTCACCAGATTGAAAAAGATCATAAATTTTAAATCAATGTCATGGGCTTGAGAAAAGTTCACGGATGTGAAAACAAGTTCATGAACTCTTAAAACTTCACAAGTTCAAAAAAGTATGCAGGATTTAGAAAAAGTTCATGGATTTTAAAAAGAGTTCACAAACTTAAAAAAGTTAAAGGGTTCAAAAAAATTGTGAATTTGAAAAAAGTTCACGAATTTCAATCATGATTTTGAAAATTGTTCATGGGTTTGGAACAAGTTAACAAACTCAAAAAATCATGTATTTGACAAAAATTTCGCAAACTTGTAAAAGTTCAAGGGTTCAAAAATAGTTCATGGATTTAAAAAAACATCAATTTTGAAAAGAAACCGTTGATTTTGGAAGTATGAAAAAAGTTCGCGAAGTTGAAAAAAACTTAATGGATTTCAAAGAAAATAACCATAGATTTGGAAAAAAAATTCATTGATTTTGAAACAAAAGTTCACGAATTTTAAGAATGTTTTTCATTTGAAAATAGTTTGCGCGTTTGTAAAAGAAAAGGAAAAAGAATTTGAAAATAGTTCATGAATTTGACCAAAAATGGATTTGAAAAAAGTTCACATAATCAAAAAAACTCACAAATTGTAAAAACAAAACATGGATTTGGACAATATTTGTGAATTAATAAAAGATAGAAAAGAAAGAAATTAGAAAGAGAAATGAAAAAAATGAAGAAAAATCGACCAAAGAGAAAAAAAACTAGGAACGCACTGCTTTTATTTTTAGCGTTACATTTACCTTACGAGAAGTGGAAAGGGAAACAAGTTTGCACAAAAAAGAACTTTTCGAGTTGGTTACCGTGGCTTGAACTAATGCTGAGGAACCGCCTACCTGATAACTTACGTACAAACATCATGATGACATTGACCAAGAGGAAAAGGTTGTTGAAAAACATACCGCTGGTAAATTATGTGAAAATAGCATGGTAATATATGAACCGAATATGTGATAACTTACATACAAACACCGTGGTAAGATTGACAAGGGGGGATTGTTGAAAAATGTACCCCAGCAACTTATGTGAAAATAATATGTTAATATACGAACCACATACCAGTTGACTTACGTGCAAACACCACGATAACATTGACCAAGGGGGAAAAGTTGTTGACAAACATACCCCAACAACTTATCTGAAAATAGCACGATAAATTACATATCATATGTGTTGTAAATTATGTAGCCCATGCGTGATACCTTTTGAGCCCCCCAAAAAAGTTGTCGGAACATATCAACATGAGATATAGTATCAAAGGTCTCATCATGATGAATTCTTTATGTGAAAACAATTTTGAATCGAATTGACAGTTTGTGCTACAAAACATTTTGAATTTTCAAATTATAATTAGAGAGAGAAGTGCATGTGGGAGGAGCAGAGGATTATTCTAATGCATGCATGCATGTAACAAATGGGGAGGATGGAGGTGTTTAAGCTTAACCACCACACATTTTGTGGTTATCAGGGTCCTAAAATATATGGTCATACTATATACATTTGATGTTGTGTTTATTAGTAAGTTTTCTCATAAAGTTGGTCAAACTTAATGAAATGTTATTTAAGATAAACCTAGAACTTGAAATATTTTATAATAGAGGGAGTGGCCATTAGCATCCTTAACACCAAAAACCAGATAAATTTAACCCCTCACCCAACTCTGAGTGGTTTGACCGACAACATGGTGGTGGTTTCCAACTCATGGCAAACCCACCCACACTATATTCATTAAAAAGTGGAAGACGAATGACACTTAAAAGCCTGAATATATATTAATAACAACAATATAAATTAGAAAATAAAACATGATTTTATTTTGATTTCCCTAGATTCCAAAATGGATCTTGTTTATAATAGAAAATTTCAATATATAATAAAAAACAAGAATTTTTTTATGAAAAGGGAAAAAAAATCAAAAGCTATCAAGAACGACCAAAAAAATAAAATTCATCGATTTCCAATGATTTTCCTTCATTTTAAACTTATCTTTGTCAAACTATCATTAATTCTAAAATCCATTTCGTAGTTTTTCTAACTTAATTTAATTTGTATGTGTTGACTAAAATATCATATTTGGGAAATTACTACTATGTTTCTCATCCTTAATGTCCACTTTGATGGACCTGTGATATCTCAAAGGCGGCCATCTGTCCAAATTACATTTTCTCACATGATAGCATGCCAACACTTCAAGACAAGTTACCTCAACAAACTTTTCTAAAAAATACCAATGGGCTGCTTGGAAAAGATGTAAACACAAAAATTGCACCATGAATTCACAAAGAGAAAAGTATAAGTTCAGTTCTCCTTCCGCCACCGATGAACACCACTTTGTTTTTCCCTGGGTTGTTTTTTATGGAGCTTTGTAAAGGGATCTGCCATAATACCATATGAAGCTTTAGTTGTACTGGATGTCCTCACAAGACTAAGTATAATCCAATAAAAATGCACTATACCAAGATAAGCAAGAACCTCTAAAGTTAGGTAAGACCATATTCTTGTTACATTTATGATAGAAAAAATAGAGCAAAACTTAAAAGAGCTTAATTAATGCATGCATGTATAATTATTGGGTTGGCATGTGGTTCCGACACTCTTCTTCTGAGGTTTAGCGTAGTATTTATCCATCATAGATGGAAAATAAATATTCAAAAGCAACTATAGAAGAACTATTTCCAAAAGAAATAAGGTCTTCTCCTAGAAATGTTGATATCGTTTGATGAAACTGCTAATGAGAATACAAAGATTTTCTCGTTAGAAGATCTAGAGAAGGCAACAAACAAATTTTATCCTACACATATTGTCGTGGTTTTGTCACGGTAGATGTCCTAGTGTGAGGGCTTAGTCGTGGAGCCATTGCAACGTAGTTAGCTTAAAGGGGTTAAAGCGGGACAAAGGACGCAAGGAGTTTATACTGGTTCGGCCCCTTACGGTGAAGGTAAAATCCTAATCCAGTTGTGATGGAATTGCTAGGGTTTCGATGACCAGGGAGCGAATCCGCTTTGCCTGGCTCTTGATCTGTTGTTTTCTTGTCCTTAAACCGCCGCCAGGTCGTCCCTTTATATACACAGGTTGACGCCCGGTGGTTTACAGAATCCCGGCCGGCTCATATTCGTGCCCGGCTCGGTTTCTACCCTTTCTTATCTTACAATACAAGTTATACATCTTATGGCGGTTTACATCTACGGTCCCTAATCCGCCTTTGGGCCTTGGGCCTTCTTGTTAAACATCCTTCATAAAGCGCCTTGCCTTCGTGGGCTTGAAATAGGAATAGCTTACTATAAGTATAATCCGGCCCCTCCTGGGCGGTTTATACTTAATAGTTATATCCCCAATATTAGGCCCCAAATTGATTTGAACTGGTTTATGTCAATTTTCAGTACTTAGAAAAATTCCTTCTTCAACACCAGCTGAAAAACCTTGTAAACCGCTGTGACGTCATCTCCGAGAGCATAATAATCCATCGTGACATCATCTGCCATTAGCTTTGTGCAGATCCCAAATCTTTAAATGTATCTTCTTTAATGAATTTCCGAAAATCGAGGCGTCTGCATGTCTATAGATCCGTTTTGCGACCTCCTCGATTCATGTGTCTGCCGCTTATCCCTTCACCTTATAAATAGGGCCGGGGATCATTTTCACTTTTCCCCTCGTGCCTCTCAGCCTCATCGTCTTCCTCGCATCGCCCCAGCACCTCAAGCTCCGTTAGCGCCGTCAAACTTTGCCTCTGCCTCAACCTTGGCCGCTGCATCACCCTGAACGTACCAAAGAATCGCGGCGCCTCTCCGCTGTTCCTTCTGCACCAGTAAGCTTCTCTTTCCTCCACCGTAGATTCAGTTTTAGGGTTTGAACATTCCTCGGTGTTCGTCGATGTTCGTCGGTGCTCATATCAGCGATGTAGTTCCTTCGATTGAAACCTCCATATTCAGCATGCACAGCAATGGCCATAGTCATTTTTTCATCAGCGCATCGTGTTTAAGCAAAAACTTCAATCTGAACCTTAATCCACTGCTTCGGTTTCCATGTTTAGGTCTTAATATATTTTCATTTTCCGACCCGTGATAGATCCAAATTTGTAATGCCAACTTGTGAAACCTGTTTTCCCCTTACTTAGCTATTTCAGATCTGTACCTTCCATACCAATGTAGGCGGTTTAACTTTAGAAAATGATAACCCGTCAGGTACCATTAGTCCCTTGTAAACCGCCAATCGCTTTATCATTGTAGTCCTGATATCATCATCCTCTGGTTTAATAATTTTGCATGCTTGAATACCTTTCGTCCCTTAACCTGCAACGCTTCATGCTTATCCACCATGAATCTTAAACCGGCACAAATCTTCCTTCAAGTTGTCAAAGAAATGGCCAAGTCTTTTTACGCTTGTAACTGGGTTCCATCCCGGATTACGGAAGAAGATCTGAACGAATGCGTTATAACTGGCGCTTTACCGAAACAGAGTGAAATCCACTGGTGAGCTGCCGGTCCAGAAAATCCTCCTGAGCCCAAGGATGGCGAGATAGTTGTGTTTGTTGATCATCCGAGCCGTGGTTTTAAACCTCCCGGATCAAAAAAAATCCGTGATGTGCTTGCTAGCTTCCAGATCCACCCTCAAGATATTGGACCTAATTCTGTGTCCAATATTTGTAATTTTCAAGTGTTTTGCGAGGCTTATCTGCAAGAAGAACAGACCGTTGAACTGTTCAGGGACTTTTTCTATTTAAACCGCCGTACTGAATTTATAGACGGGCCCAATACTGAACTTGGCGGCGTTTCAATTCAGAAAAGGAAAGACGTGAGCTTCCCTCACGCCAAGCATCATAGTCACCCTAAGGATTGGAACCAGACTTGGTTCTATTGCAAAGATACTTCCCCAGATGACGAGAACCCTCTGTCGGGTTACCGTGCTCACCGACTTACCAATACACATCCATTTCCCCAAAGGTTGACCGCAAAAGAACGGGCCAAATATGCACCACAACTTGCAAAGCTCAGAGCCTTTGTGGCTAATGGGTTAACAGGAATTGACTTTGTTCGTTGCTGGATATCTTGGGGTATTTTGCCTTTAAGCTGTCGCCCAGGTTTAATGTGCGAGTACACAGGGGACTTGAAAGACCCTCAATGGCACACTAACATTCAGTTAACTGATGCTGAAATCACTGAAGCTGTCAAAAAGATACTGGATGAATCGGTGGCTGTCTGCAGCAAAACAGGGCTAAGTCCCTTCTACGTTTCAAATAAACCACCAGCTGTAAGAACTGCCTAACCCCTGTTTGAACCTGATATTCTTAACTCTTCCTTATAACCTTTATCAATCTTTTAACAGGGTGACGACCCATTTTGGAAGAAGAACGCTTGGGATAAACCGGCCAAGACCCCTCGACCCAAGACAAAGGTCGTCAAAAAGCCTGCCAAGAAGAAAACAGCTGAGTCCACCGAGCTGAACCTCGACGAGGATCTTGACAACCCGGAATCAAAGGTAGAACTTGATTCTCTTGGTTCATTTTTCATACACCTCATTGACAATGACCATTATCAGGATGACGCCGAAGCTAGCCGGGCTGATGATGTAGAGGTAATTATTCTTTCCTCCGGTTCAGATCCTCAGCCAGCACAGAAAACCTGTCAAGCAAACCGGAAAGTAAAATTTTCACACCCTCTAGCTTATCTAGATCCAAACTTTCTTTTGAAGAAACAACAGTATGAAGCTCGCCGCACAACCCGGCATAGTGGCCAGGTGGTTACTTCATCCGGTTTACCGAACACACCGGTTCGTAAACGCCGACCAGAGGTTTCATCCATATTCCTGACACATCTTATCCCAAGGCTGGTTATTTTCGGCAACCTCTTAATCCATCTGACTCAAACTACTAGGGAACTTCCCATTCATCCTCTGGCGAATCAACATGGACACAACTTCCACCCCTTAAGACTGTTCCTGGGTAAGCATACTACACTTAACTCTTTATCCCTTGCACCTGTTTAATATACTAACCTTTATTTACATTTATTTCAGAGCTAAAGCTAGGCCCAGCAAAAAGGCCAAATTGAATAAATTGGCTGATGATAACCCGGACACTGAACTGGAAAAGATCCCAGAACAGTTTGAGCCAAATGCTGACGCTATTCTTGATGATCCGCCAATGCAACATCATGAAACCTTTGCTGAACAGATGGAAGATGATCCTACAGGCCATGCTACTGACCCGCCAAGCCCAGCTAAAACTGCAGATAAACCGCCGAGCCCAGTCAAAGAGGCTGATGACCAATCGGATGATGTCATTGTTACTGGTTTAGGCTACACAACTCTTGGTAATCCCATTGCTTTATCAAAACATAGTGCCAAGGAAGAATTTGCTGCTATGGATAAAGGCAAGTGGAAAACAGACTTGGAAAGCTATGCCCACCTTAACGCCCAAGATATCCACTCTGGGTTTTTAAACCGCCTGTACACAAGCCGCGACTATAAAGCCGGTTTAGTGAACCAGATGAAAGAGCAATATGAGGTAAATACTTTTAACTCCACATAATTGTTTCTCTCTTGTATCTGATTTCTAATATCAACTCCAATAGCCCCCAAGGGCTGGTTTATGATATCAATGTAAACCGGGACTTTGTAATACTTCAACTTTGCCTGCGTAGCCCCCAAGGACCGGTTTATCATTTCAGGATGAACCAGGACTTTTAGAATATTAATCTTGTCACTTTTGTTTGTGTAGCCCCCAAGTGCCAAGAATAATACTTGAATTGATCTTGGGACTTATAAGAGAAAGTTGATAAGAAGCAATAGGCATTAGCCCCCAAGTGCCAAGTGTATAACTTGTTATGTGCTTGGTACTTCAAAATGCTTCCAACTCATAACATATATGTCTCTTACAGGCTGAGCTGAGCAAAAAGGAATCTCAAACCGCCGATCTTCCAGAAAATATCAAGTCCCAACAAGCAGAAACTTCCAAAGCCAAAGAGGAGCTAACCAGTGCCTTAGTAGCCATGGAGAAATTGAAGGAAAACTTCCAGAAGGAACGGGCAGACTGGGACATAGAGAAAACCAAACTACAAAAGAGGGCTGAGGATGCAGAAGCAACCCTTAATCCGGTGGTAGAAGAGCTGACTGGTCTGAAGTGGCAAATAAATGCCATGACCACTGCTGTGTTTGGTAAGCACCCTTATTATAAGCGTTTAACATGTATTATCCTATGAACTGTCGGTTTATCGATGTGCGTAATGATGCAGGATCTCGCATTACCCATCTGGGCTCTGATATGCAGAAAAAATTGAAGGCTGCCTATACTCTTATAGAGCAATTATATACCGGCGCACAACGGATCATTTGTACTGCCTCTCATAACAAACCACCCCCAACCTTGATCAAGGAAACATTAGAGAAGCTGTCAATGATTCCTGCCCGGTTTGAGGAGTTAAAAAGATCAGCTGCAAGGGCAGGTGCTCTAACTGCGCTAATCCGGGCTAAAGCATGGATACCAGATCTTGACCTGGCTGATATAGGAAGCGGCTATCCAAGCATAAAGGAGGACGGGTCAGATTTTGACAATGATGATCTCCGAGCTTTGACGAAGGAAATGCGCCCATTAGTGAGCAAATTGGCTGAAGAGACAGATCTTTCTCATTACCAGTCGATTTATGACGCCGACAACAAACGGGTTAATGCGCCAACTCATGATGTGGAAAATCTTATCCCGCCAATCCATAAGCATATCTACTCCCCTGATGTTGAACCCTCCACACTTATAAGCGACGAAGTTGTATTCAAGGCCCTAACTGGAATCGACTGGGCAACCATTGACTTCCAGCCGCTGGGTGGAGAGAAGGATGATGAAGCGGCGGAAGATGATCCACAGCCGTCAAGTCAGCCCGGCGAAGAATCATGATCCAGAGGCCGGTTTAGCCTTCTGCATACTGCAACACTTGTTGAAAACAATTATCCTTTTGGGCATCAAAGTGCCTTGTAATAGGCTAGTTTAAATATTTGGTCTACTATGCCATCGTGCATGTTCGCTTTGCATGACACTGTTAATCCGTCATGATTATGCTATGTCTGCTTATGATCCTTAGCACCTATATTCAACATGTTTCTGCATATAAAAAGTGTCCTGGCGGTTTACCGCCGGACGGGTCATAACGCCCAACATATAACTCGGGTTTATAACCAAGGTTGTACTTAAGAATAACCAAATATGAAATATATCATACCTATGACATTGAATCACATCGTTGGTTTACCAACTTTTTGTAGTAAGGGTGATAACCCAAACCTTGAGTATTGATATTCCTCAGCTGTTGCTCGTTTATGAACAGGCCCAGACCAGGTTTAAATAGAATAGATAAATTACACTCATAAAGAATTATAAACCAAAAAATCAAAAAAAGTTTGAAATAGTTATAATTGTGGTGTTGCAATGATCAAGAGGGTTGAAGTGATGGTTCGAATACGACCAAAGCCCCCAAGTGATTTCCCTGGTGGCCTTATGTCTATCAAGAGGTGTAGCTATGGTTTGAATACGACCAAGCCCCCAAGTGATTATGTGGGTTGTGCCCAAGGGATACCTATGTTTGAGCTATGCTATGCATCAGACTCTCTTTGGTCCCTTTAATCCGGGCATTAAGCCTTAAGTAGATCAGAGCCCTGCTCATATGAAGTTGTGATATTGGCTTGATAGCCGGATTACCAAGGTAACAGAGCTGTGCTCTCATAATATGGGCTTGATAGCCGGATTACCAAGGTAACAGAGTTGTGCTCTTATAATATGGGCTTGATAGCCGAATTACCAAGGTAACAAAGCTGTGCTCTTATAATATGGGCTTGATAGCCGGATTACCAAGGTAACAGAGCTGTGCTCTTATAATATGGGCTTGATAGCCGGATTACCAAGGTAACAGAGACTCATGTATGGGAACGATAGAAGCCCCGCTTCAGCAAGGATGACGGTTTATTATATCAATCATAATATATAGATTGTTTAAATATGTACATACGGAGAGCCTGTGGCTCAGGTGTAATATGGCCTAAGCTGAGCAATATTCCAGGGTCGGTGGGTCTCCTCCTCCGATGTGCGTGAGTCCTTGTGGTCTCGAACATCGATAAGGTAATATGACCCATTGTTTAGATTCTTGCTGACCACAAAGGGTCCTTCCCAAGGTGGGGATAACTTGTGCATATCAGTCTGATCCTGGATGAGCCGGAGCACCAGATCACCTTCTTGAAAAGTTCTGGTTTTAACCTGCGGCTGTGGTAACGGCGCAGGTCTTGCTGGTAAATCACCGAACGGGCCACTACAATGTCACGCTCTTCATCCAACAAGTCAAGTGCTTCCTGACATGTTTTTTCATTGTCAGCTTCAACATAAGCTACCACACGGGGCGAGTCATGACGGATGTCACTAGGGAGAACTACCTCTGCTCCATAAGCCATGAAAAAGGGTGTATAACCCGTAGACCTGTTAGGGTGGTATTAATGCTCCATAACATGGAAGGTAACTCCTCGACCCAACAACCCGGCATCCTCTGCAAAGGAACCATAAGCCGGGGTTTGATACCTCTTAATATCTCTTGATTGGCTCTCTCAGCTTGACCATTAGACTGGGGGTGAGCTACTGACGATATGTCAAGCCGGATATGCTCACGTTGACAAAAATCTTCAATAGCTCCCTTTGAAAGGTTAGTACCAATGTCAGTTATAATGCTATGTGGAAAGCCAAAGCGGAAGATCACCTTCTTCATGAATTGAACCGCCGTCGTTGCATCACATTTGCTCACTGGCTCGGCCTCTACCCATTCAGTAAACTTGTCAACTGCCACCAAGAGGTGGGTCTTCTTATCCTTGGATATTTTAGAGGGCCCCACCATATCAAACCCCCAGACTCCAAATGGACAAGTAATTGGAATCATCCTTAACTCCTGAGCCAAAACATGAGCTCGGCATGCAAATTTCTGACAACCATCACACCTTCTGACCAAGTCCTCAGCATCAGCATGAGCCGTCAGCCAATAAAAACCATGACGAAAAGCTTTGGCTACCAGAGATTTTGAACCGGCATGATGTCCACAGTCCCCTTCATGGATCTCACGGAGGATCTCACAGCCTTCTTCCGGAGACACACAACGCTAAAATGCCCCTGTAACACTACAATGATGCAACTCTCCTTTGACAATAGTCATTGACTTGGACCGCTGGATTATCTGTCTGGCCAAAACCTCATCCTCAGGTAACTCGCCCCGGGTCATATACGCCAAATAGGGAACCGTCCAATCCGGGATAACATGAAGAGCTGCCACCAATTGAGCCTCTGGGTCAGGAATAGCCAAATCCTCCTCTATGGGTAACTTGACCGACGGGTTATGAAGGGCATCAAGAACAACGTTGGGCGGCACCGGTTTACGTTGAGAACCCAGCCGGCTTAAAGCATCTACCGCTTCATTCTTCCTCCGGTCCACATGCTCAACCTGGTAACCCTTGAAATGACCATCGATAATATCCACATCCTATCGATAAGCCGCCATGAGTGGATCCTTAGAGTCCCAAGTACCTAATACTTGTTGAGCTACCAAATCTGAGTCACCAAAACACCTAACCCGGCTCAAGTTCATCTCCTTAGCCACTCAAAGACCGTGGAGTAAAGCCTCATATTCAGCTGCATTGTTAGTGCAAGGAAACAATAAACGGAGGACATAACAAAATTTATCACCTCGAGGGGAAGCTAGCACAACTCCAGCCCCCGAGCCCTCCAATTGCCTGGACCCATCAAAGTGAAGAGTCCAATATGTGTTATCCGGCTTTTCCTCTGGTGTCTGCAATTCTGTCCAATCATTGATGAAATCCACAAGTGTCTGGGACCTTATTGCCGTCCGAGGCATATACTTTAACCCATGAGGTCCAAGCTCAATGGCCCACTTGGCAACCTAGCCAGTTGCCTCCCTGTTTTGAATTATATCCCCCAAAGGGGCAGAGCTGACCACAGTGATGGGGTGACCCTGAAAATACTGTTTAAGCTTCCGGCTTGCCATAAAAACTCCATACACCAGCTTCTGCCAATGTGGGTATCTTTGCTTGGACTCAATGAGTACCCCACTGATATAATAAACCGACTGTTAAACCGAATATTCTTTGCTTGCCTCCTTCCATTCTACCACAATAGCCACACTGACAGCCCGGGCATTAGCGGCCACATATAACAGCAATGGCTCTTTATCAATGGGAGCGGCAAGGACGGGAGGCTCGACTAATTGTTTCTTCAAGTCCTCAAACGCCGCATCAGCCGCATCACTCCGGACAAAATTATCTGTCTTTTTCATCATATGATACAGAGGGATAGCTTTCTCCCTCAACCGGCTGATAAACCGGCTCAATGCTGCAATACGACCTGCCAGACGTTGAACATCATTGATGCACACCGGTTTAGCCAGAGAAGTAATTGCCTTGATTTTTTTCGGGTTAGCCTCAATACCCCTGTTAGACACCAGAAAACCCAAGAGCTTGCTTGCCGGTACACCAAAAACACACTTGGCCGGATTAAGCATCATCTTATAGACCCGGAGATTATCAAAAGTTTCCTTTAAGTCATCTATTAATGTCTCCTCCTTTATGGACTTCACCACAATATCATCCACGCAAGAATGAACATTCCGCCCAATCTGATTATGAAGACAATTTTGCACACAACGCTGATAAGTCGCCTGGGCACTCTTGATCCCAAAAGGCATAGATACATAGCAGAAGGCTCCAAAGGGAGTTATAAAAGCTGTCTTCTCCTGGTCCTTAACTGCCATTTTGATCTGATGATAACCAAAATAAGCATCCAGAAAGCTCGGACGCTCACAACCCACCGTAGCATCAATGATTTGATCAATACGAGGGAGAGCGAAGGGATCAGCTGGACAAGCCTTGTTCAAATCTGTGTAATCCACACACATACGCCAAGTGCTGTTCTTCTTAAGTACTAGCACCGGGTTAGCTAACCACTCAGGGTGAACAACCTCCACAATAAACCCTGCTGCCAAGAGCCGGGCTACCTCCTCACCAATAGCCTTACGCCTTTCTTCATTGAAGCGGCAGAGAAACTGCTTGGCCAATCTAAACTTAGGATCAATATTAAGAGTGTGCTCAGCGAGTTCCCTCGGTACACCTGGCATGTCAGAATGTTTCCATGCAAAGATGTTCCGGTTCTCACATATGAACTCGATGAGCGCGCTTTCCTATTTCGGATCCAGATTAGCACTGATGCTAAACTGCTTGGATGAATCGCCAGGAACAATATCAACTAACTTGGTTTCCTCAGCCGATTTAAACTTCAATGTTGGATCATGCTTTGTAGTTGGCTTTTTCAAAGAAGTCATATCCGCCGGATCAACATTGTCCTTATAAAATTTCAACTCCTCTGTTGCACAAACCGACTTAGCATAAGCCGCATCACCTTCCTCACATTCCAAGGCTATCTTTCGGCTCCCATGTACTGTGATGGTCCCCTTATGACCTGGCATCTTGAGCTGTAGATAAACATAACAGGGTCTTGCCATAAACTTAGCATAAGCCGGCCGTCCAGACAGAGCGTGATAAGGGCTTTTGATCTTCACCACCTCAAAGGTCAATGTCTCTAATCAAGAGTCATACTCATCCCCAAACACAACTTCCAGAGCTATTTTACCAACTGGATATGCTGACTTACCAGGCACCACACCATGGAAAACAGTGTTTGATGGTTTAAGATTTTTATCCGTCAACCCCATACGACGGAAGGTTTCATAATAGAGGATATTGATGATGCTCCCTCCGTCCATGAGCACCTTGGTGAACTTATACCCTCCAACCTGAGGTGCAACCACCAATGCCAGATGACCCGGATTATCAACCCGGGGCAGATGATCCTCTCGACTCCACACAATGGGCTGCTCAGACCAGCGCAAGTAACGGGGTACTGCCGGTTCAACGGAGTTTACTACCCTTTTATGAAGCTTCCGATCCCGCTTACACAAGCTTTTGGTGAAGACGTGGTATTGCCCGCTATTCAGCTGTTTCGGGTTACTCTGGTAATGCTACCTCTTTTAGCACTGCGTTGGTTTTCCCCGAAGAGGAAGGGATGATGCAGCAAAGTAGCGTAAGTATTTCCCTCAGTTTTTGAGAACCAAGGTATCAATCCAGTAGGAGGCTACACGCAGGTCCCTCGTACCTGCACAAACAAATAAATCCTCGCAACCAACGCAAATAGGGGTTGTCAATCCCTATAGGGCCACTTACGAGAGTGAGATCTGATAGATATGATAAAGATAATATTTTTGGTATTTTTATGATAAATATGCAAAGTAAAATAAAGGCAAAGCAAATAGCAAAGTAAATAACTAAGTAGCAGGAGATTGATATGATAAAGATAGACCTGGGGGCCATAGGTTTCACTAGTGGCTTCTCTCGAGAGCATAAGTATTCTACGGTGGGTGAACAAATTACTGTTGAGCAATTGACAGAATTGAGCATAGTTATGAGAATATCTAGGTATGATCATGTATATAGGCATCATGTCCGAGACAAGTAGACCGACTCCTGCCTGCATCTACTACTATTACTCCACTCATCGACCGCTATCCAGCATGCATCTAGAGTATTAAGTTAAAAACAGAGTAACGCCTTAAGCAAGATGACATGATGTAGAGGGATAGACTCATGCAATATGAAGAAAACCCCATCTTGTTATCCTCGATGGCAACAATACAATACGTGCCTTGCTGCCCTTACTGTCACCGGGAAAGGACACCGCAAGATTGAACCCAAAGCTAAGCACTTCTCCCATTGCAAGAAAGATCAATCAAGTAGGCCAAACCAAACTGATAATTCGAAGAGACTTGCAAAGATAACCAATCATACATAAAAGAATTCAGAGAAGATTCAAATATTATTCATAGATAGACTTGACCATAAACCCACAATTCATTGGTCTCAACAAACACACCGCAAAAAGAAGATTACATCGAATAGATCTCCACAAGAGAGGGGGAGAACATTGTATTGAGATCAGAAAAGAGAGAAGAAGCCATCTAGCTACTAACTATGGACCCGTAGGTCTGAAGTAAACTACTCACACTTCATCGGAGAGGCTATGGTGTTGATGTAGAAGCCCTCCGTGATCGATGCCCCCTCCGGCGGAGCTCCGGAATAGGCCCCAAGATGGGATCTCGTGGATACAGAAAGTTGCAGCGGTGGAATTAGGGTTTTGGCTCCGTGTCTGATCGTTTGGGGGTACGTGGGTATATATAGGAGGAAGAAGTACGGCGGTGGAGCAACAGGGGGGCCACGAGGGTGGAGGGCGTGCCCCCTACCTCGTGGCCTCCTGTTAGTTGGCTTCATGTAGGGTCCAAGTCTCCTGAGTTGTATTCGGCGAGAAAATCATGTTCCCGAAGGTTTCATTCCGTTTGGACTCCGTTTGATATTCCTTTTCTTCGAAACCCTAAAACAGGCAAAAAAACAGCAATTCCGGGATGGGCCTCCGGTTAATAGGTTAGTCCCAAAAATAATATAGAAGTGGAAAGTAAAGCCCAATAATGTCCAAAATAGTAGATAATATAGCATGGAGCAATCAAAAATTATAGATACGTTGGAGACGTATCAAGCATCCCCAAGCTTAATTCCTGCTCGTCCTCGAGTAGGTAAATGATAAAAACAGAATTTTTGATGCGGAGTGCTACTTGGCATAATTTTAATGTAATTCTTGTTAATTGTGGTATGAATATTTAGATCCAAAAGATTCAAGACAAAAGTTCGTATTGACATAGAAAATAATAATACTTCAAGCATACTAACAAAGCAATTATGTCTTCTCAAAATAACATGGCTAAAGAAAGTTCTACAAAATCATATAGTCTGGCTATGCTCTATCTTCACCACACAAAATATTTAAATCATGCACAACTCCGATGACAAGCCAAGCAATTGTTTCATACTTTTGACATTCTCAAAACTTTTTCAATCTTCACGCAATACATGAGCGTGAGCCATGGATATAGCACTATAGGTGGAATAGAGTGGTGGTTGTGGAGAAGACAAAAAGGGGTAGTCCCACATCAACTAGGCGTATCAACGGGCTATGGAGATGCCGATCAATAGATATTAATGTGAGTGAGTAGGGATTGCCATGCAATGGATGCCCTAGACCTATAAGTATACGAAAGCTCAAAAAGAAACTAAGTGGGTGTGCATCCAACTTGCTTGCTCATGAAGACCTAGGGCAATTTTGAGGAAGCTGTAGGATCGAAAGTATGTCTAGAGGGGGGGTGATTAGACTACTTGACCAAATAAAAACTTAACCTTTTCCCAATTTTAGTTCTTGGCAGATTTTAGCTATTGTAGGACAAGTCAAGCAATCATCACACAATTCAAGCAAGCATGCAAAGAGTATATTGGCAGCGGAAAGTAAAGCATGCAACTTGCAAGAATGTAAAGGGAAGGGTTTGGAGAATTCAAACACAATTGGAGACACGGATGTTTTTCCCGTGGTTCGGATAGGTGGTGCTATCCTACATCCACGTTGATGGAGACTTCAACCCACGAAGGGTAATGGTTGCGCGAGTCCACGGAGGGCTCCACCCATGAAGGGTAATGGTTGCGCGAGTCCATGGAGGGCTCCACCCACGAAGGGTCCACGAAGAAGCAACCACCCACGAAGGGTCCACGAAGAAGCAACCTTGTCTATCCCACCATGGCCATCGCCCACGAAGGACTTGCCTCACTAGCGGTAGATCTTCACGAAGTAGGCGATCTCCGTGCCCTTACAAACTCCTTGGTTCAACTCCACAATCTTGTCAGAGGCTCCCAAGTGACACCTAGCCAATCTAGGAGACACCACTCTCCAAGAAGTAACAAATGGTGTGTTGATGATGAACTCCTTGCTCTTGTGCTTCAAATGATAGTCTCCCAAACACTCAACTCTCTCTCATAGGATTTGGATTTTGTGGAAAGAAGATTTGAGTGGAAAGCAACTTGGGGAAGGCTAGAGATCAAGATTCATATGGTAGGAATGGAATATCTTGGTCTCAACACATGAGTAGGTGGTTCTCTCTCAGAACATATGAGTTGGAATTGTGTATGTGTTCTGATGGCTCTCTCCACGAATGAAGAGGAGGTGGAGGGGTATATATAGCCTCCACACAAAATCCAACCGTTACACACAGTTTTCCAATCTCGGTGGGACCGAATCAACAAACTCGGTCGGACCGAAAAGGTAAACCTAGTGACCGTTAGAGATTTTCGGTGGGACTGACATGCAACTCGGTAGGACCGATATGGTTAGGGTTTGGGCATAACGTAATCTCGGTGAGACCGATTACACAAACTCGGTGAGACCGAGTTTGGTAATAAGCTAACCAGAGAGTTGGTCAGGCAAACTCGGTGGGACCGATTTGCTCTTTCGGTGAGACCGAAAAGTTACAAAAGGGAAACAAAGAGTTTACATTGCAATCTCGGTGGGACCGATTCGCTCTTTCGGTGAGACCGAAAAGTTACGAAAGGGAAACAGAGAGTTTGCAATCCCATCTCGGTGAGACCGAGATCCCTATCGGTAGAACCGAATTGCTAGGGTTTGGCAGTGGCTTATGACAAGTGAAACTCGGTGGCGCCGGATAGAAAGAATCGGTAGGACCGAGTTTGGCTTAGGGTTTAGGTCATATGTGGATATGGGAAAGTAGTTGAGGGTTTTGGAGCATATCACTAAGCACATGAAGCAAGAGGCTCATTAAGCAACACCTCATCCCTCCTTGATAGTATTGGCTTTTCCTAAGGACTCAATGTGATCTTGGATCACTAAAATATAAAATGAAGAGTCTTGAGCTTTTGAGATTGAGCCAATCCTTTGTCCTTAGCATTTTGAGGGTTCCACTTTCACATCCATGCCATGCCAATCATTGAGCTTTCCTGAAATAGTCATCTTGGAATAGCATTAGCTCAATGAGCTATATGTTGTTATGAATTACCAAAACCACCTAGGGATAGTTGCACTTTCAATCTCCCCCTTTTTGGTAATTGATGACAACATATAGATCAAAGCTTCGACAAATGATAATAAGCATGAAATATATCGTCGCTTTGAGAAGTAATTCTCGGTCACACCGATAAGTAATTCTCGGTCAGACCGAGTCTCACTTGTGCAATGGCATGAGCCAAATCGGTGGGACCGAGTTTTTCAACTCGGTGGGTCCGAGATGGTTTCAGCGGAAACCTAACCCTAAAATTTTCGAATCAAAACTAATCTACGAATGCATTGACTGGATAGGAGTGTTTCAATCGTGGCAAGAATCATGATGATCACAATGTGCTAAGAATCGGATTGGGGAATAGCACAAAGATCGAGTCCATACCCTAGTTCGGCGGAGACTCGCTACGGCGGCAATGGCGGGGTTGAATTTCCGTTGACGGCGACGGAGACCAGCGACTGGAGGTGGCTGGCGGCAAGGAGACGATCCGGAGACCAAGTTGGCAGAGCAGGCTATCGCGCGGGTGAAGGGGTTCGAAGAAATTTCCAAATTTTTGCCCGTGACTATATATAGCCCGACCCTGTCGGTGTGACCGAATGGTTCAAATCGGTTGCACCGAGATCGAAAACCTAGATCAACTTAATGATCTCGGTAGGACCGAAAGTACGGTATCGGTCAGACCGAGAATCATAAAGAGGTTTTGGAAGTTTAAGTCTATGACGAATCGGGGACTCCGAGCGCTCCTCACACAGAGTGGTTCGAATCTGACTTGATCAAATTTTGTGATGTAGCATGAATAGAGTTTGAGACGAGAAAAGCATAGATAGCTAGAGGAGGTTCTTAGGCATTCTTGTCCATCCACTTGGCAAAAGAAAATAAAACCAAACAATCAAAACAACAAGTGGATGTCCTCGAATGAGTAAAATATGCAACCAGCATGCTCACACAATAAGATGGCAAATGAAATATGTGACAAGGCATGCACAACCAATTCTAGCATCTATCAAGCAATTTGCGATGACAAGGTCATCTATATATGAGTATATTGACTTAGGAGTAAAGTGAAAACACTTGATCATAGGTCATACTCATCGTTTAAGCTCAAGTGGGGTTACCACTTTTACATAAAGCATTGTTGTGTTCACATCTTTAGAGTTGCTTTAGCTCAAGTCTTAGAGTAAAGCTCCCCCTAGATGTGATATCCCCCCTTAGAGGGATGAACTAACCTCGGGTTTTGTCGATGATGACTTCATGTAGATGTTGAAGATGTGGATGCTCAATGTTGATGTAGATCACTTGGAGCTATCCATTTGAGTGAATTGCACTTTCAATACCTACATGGGTTAGTCCCACAAGGAACAAACAAGGATATCCATAGACATAGAGTGATGCGCACACAAGATGATGTCCATGAAAACTTTTAGGTTACCTTGTCCCTTGTCTTACCAACAAGAGGGTTTGTGACTCCTTGAACTAGTGCAAGATGTGGAAGTTTATTGCACTTGTTCTTGCCAAAATGATAAGAGTGAAGTATGTTGGCGGAGTCACCCTCAAGCACTCTCTAGTTCTTCTTATTTTGGATCCACACCATCTTGATGGGAATCCTTGGAGTTGTAGTCGTACTTGATGAAGTGGAACTTGAAGTAGTCTTGGGAATCCACTTGACTAAGGTCTTAGGAGCTTCTTCAAATGCATCAATTTCCTCTTGAAGCTTGTCCTTGCCTTTTTGCTTGTAGTCTTGTGGTGGAAGATCATCTTGAGCTTGTGTCCCCTTGAAAGAAGTATCATACTTCTCTTGTTGAGGAACAAACTTCGTCTTGGGGTATTGATCTTCTTCCCACTCAACTCCATTGGCATTGAACTTTCGTTCAAAACCAACACCTTGATTCTTCCGGTGCATTCCTTGCTTGCGCACAATTTCCTCGAATTGCTTACTCCCGGCAAGGCTTTTGTACACTCCTTTCTCTATAATTCCCTTCAATAAGCTATTTTCTTGCTCAAGTGTAACTTGGCTAAGAGAATCATTAGTGGAATCAAGAGAACTACTAGAAGCAACAATATTGGATTTAGCATGATCATTGTTACTGCTAGAGGAAGAATCTTTCTTGTTCTTGTTACTAGACTTGACTTGAGGCATGTAAGTGGATAAGAGTAAACGCTTGGCAATGTAAGAAGAACTTTTCTTGCGGAGATCATCATTGATTGCTTTTAAGAACTCATGCTCTTGCTCAAGATTGAGCTTTTCAAAGCGTAATTTCTCATGAGCTCTTAAAAGTTCTCGATGATCTTCGAAGATAGTTTCATGAGCTAACTTAAGAGTGTTTAGTTCTTTAGTTAGAGCCTCAATCTTCTCCTTATCATTGTCATTCGTTTTATCTTGATTAGCATGATTAATTGACGTTTCATCATAGTATTCGTCACTAGAGTTGTCAACAAGCAAATCATCACCTAACAAGTCATCTTCATCACTATTTAAATCAACATACTCGGGGTGTGTTACCTTAGGACCTTTGGCCATGAAGCATCTTCCAATTCCTTCATTTGGTGAGTCAAATATGTCGTAGGAGTTGGTTGACACAAGTGCTAGACCGGCAACACCTTCATCTTGAGTATCTTCGGAGTCGGAGTGATAACTTCTCTCGGAGTGGCTGTCGGAGTCGGAGCCGGATACCCATTCACCAACATGAGCTTGATGTCTTCGTTTTGTGTAGCTCCTTGATGATTTTTCCTTACTTTCCGAATCCTTGCTTCTCCGTGAGTATCTTCGTTCATAACGATCATCTCTACTCCTTCTCTCTCTTGGTGGTGATTCTTTGCTTCTTCTTTTTGGAGAATCTTCTCTTCTCTTGTAGGGAGCCGTACACTCATTGGAATAGTGTCTGGGTCTTCCACAACTGTAGCAGTTTCGCTCTCGACTAGAAGATCTTTTGTCATTGTAGGACCTTGACTTGAAGCTTCTATCTTTGCTTCTACTCTTGTAGAACTTGTTGAAGTTCTTCACCATTAAGCTCAATTCTTCATTGAAGTTTTGTTTCTCACTTGATGATGTAGGGGCTTCACATGAGGCTTTGTAGGCACCACTTGATTTGTTGTGAAGTTCCTCATTTATCCTTAAGTGACATCTCATGAGCAACAATTCTTCCAATCACCTCCGTTGGCTTGAGATCTTTGTAATTGGGCATCATTTGGATCAATGTGCACACGGTATCATATTTTCCATCCAAGGCTCTTAGAATCTTCTTGATGATGAATCTATCGGTCATCTCTTCACTTCCTAAGCCGGCAATCTCATTTGTGATGAGAGCAAGCCTAGAGTACATTTCAGCGACACCTTCACCATCCTTCATTTTGAACTTGTCAAGTTGACTTTGAAGCACATCCAACTTGGATTCCTTGACGGAGTCGGTACCTTCGTGCATATCAATCAAAGTGTCCCAAATTTCCTTTGCATTCTCAAGACGGCTGATTTTGTTGAATTCTTCGGGGCACAATCCGTTGAAGAGAATATCACAAGCTTGAGCATTGTATTGCAACATCTTCAACTCATCCGCGGTAGCTTCACGGTTTGGTTCTCTCCCATCAAAGAAGTCACCTTGCAAACCAACACACACAATAGCCCAAACGGCGGGGTTATGTCCAAGAATATGCATTTTCATTTTATGCTTCCAACTAGCAAAATTAGTACCATCAAAGTAAGGACCTCTACGGTGATAATTTCCCTCGCTAGACGCCATACTCTCCTAGGTTGTGAAACCAAGGCTATGACCACCAAAAGCTATGGAGATCAAAGCAAATGGAGACCAAAGCTCTGATACCACTTGTAGGATCGAAAGTATGTCTAGAGGGGGGGTGATTAGACTACTTGACCAAATAAAAACTTAACCTTTTCCCAATTTTAGTTCTTGGCAGATTTTAGCTATTGTAGGACAAGTCAAGCAATCATCACACAATTCAAGCAAGCATGCAAAGAGTATATTGGCAGCGGAAAGTAAAGCATGCAACTTGCAAGAATGTAAAGGGAAGGGTTTGGAGAATTCAAACGCAATTGGAGACACGGATGTTTTTCCCGTGGTTCGGATAGGTGGTGCTATCCTACATCCACGTTGATGGAGACTTCAACCCACGAAGGTAACGGTTGCGCGAGTCCACGGAGGGCTCCACACACGAAGGGTAATGGTTGCGCGAGTCCACGGAGGGCTCCACCCACGAAGGGTCCACGAAGAAGCAACCACCCACGAAGGGTCCACGAAGAAGCAACCTTGTCTATCCCACCATGGCCATCGCCCACGAAGGACTTGCCTCACTAGCGGTAGATCTTCACGAAGTAGGCGATCTCCTTGCCCTTACAAACTCCTTGGTTCAACTCCACAATCTTGTCGGAGGCTCCCAAGTGACACCTAGCCAATCTAGGAGACACCACTCTCCAAGAAGTAACAAATGGTGTGTTGATGATGAACTCCTTGCTCTTGTGCTTCAAATGATAGTCTCCCCAACACTCAACTCTCTCTCATAGGATTTGGATTTGGTGGAAAGAAGATTTGAGTGGAAAGCAACTTGGGAAGGCTAGAGATCAAGATTCATATGGTAGGAATGGAATATCTTGGTCTCAACACATGAGTAGGTGGTTCTCTCTCAGAACATATGAGTTGGAATTGTGTATGTGTTCTGATGGCTCTCTCCACGAATGAAGAGGAGGTGGAGGGGTATATATAGCCTCCACACAAAATCCAACCGTTACACACAGTTTTCCAATCTCGGTGGGACCGAATCAACAAACTCGGTCGGACCGAAAAGGTAAACCTAGTGACCGTTAGAGATTTTCGGTGGGACTGACATGCAACTCGGTAGGACCGATATGGTTAGGGTTTGGGCATAACGTAATCTCGGTGAGACCGATTACACAAACTCGGTGAGACCGAGTTTGGTAATAAGCTAACCAGAGAGTTGGTCAGGCAAACTCGGTGGGACCGATTTGCTCTTTCGGTGAGACCGAAAAGTTACAAAAGGGAAAACAAAGAGTTTACATTGCAATCTCGGTGGGACCGATTCGCCCTTTCGGTGAGACCGAAAAGTTACGAAAGGGAAACAGAGAGTTTGCAATCCCATCTCGGTGAGACCGAGATCCCTATCGGTAGAACCGAATTGCTAGGGTTTGGCAGTGGCTTATGACAAGTGAAACTCGGTGGCGCCGGATAGAAAGAATCGGTAGGACCGAGTTTGGCTTAGGGTTTAGGTCATATGTGGATATGGGAAAGTAGTTAAGGGTTTTGGAGCATATCACTAAGCACATGAAGCAAGAGGCTCATTAAGCAACACCTCATCCATCCTTGATAGTATTGGCTTTTCCTAAGGACTCAATGTGATCTTGGATCAATAAATATAAAATGAAGAGTCTTGAGCTTTTGAGATTGAGCCAATCCTTTGTCCTTAGCATTTTGAGGGTTCCACTTTCACATCCATGCCATGCCAATCATTGAGCTTTCCTGAAATAGTCATCTTGGAATAGCATTAGCTCAATGAGCTATATGTTGTTATGAATTACCAAAACCACCTAGGGATAGTTGCACTTTCAGAAGCCCATCATTGGAATATACAAGCCAAGTTCTATAATGAAAAATTCCCACTAGTATATGAAAGTGATAACATGAGAGACTCTCTACTATGAAGATCATGGTGCTACTTTGAAGCACAAGTGTGGCAAAAGGATAGTAACAATGTCCCTTCTCTCTTTTTCTCTAATTTTTTTTGATTTGGGCCTTTTCTCTTTTTTTATGGCCTCTTTTATTTCTCTTTTTTTTCGTCCGGAGTCTCATCCCGACTTGTGGGGGAATCATAGTCTACATCATCCTTTCCTCACTTGGGACAATGCTCTAATAATTAGGATCATCGCACTTTTATTTTTCTTACAACTCAATAATTACAACTCGATACTTAGAACAAGATATGACTCTATATGAATGCCTCCGGCGGTGTACCGGGATATGCAATGATGCATGAGTGACAAGAAAGAATTATGAACGATGGCTTTGCCACGAATACTATGTCAACTACATGATCATGCTAAGCAATATGACAATGATGGAATGTGTCATAAACGGAATGGTGGAAAGTTGCATGGCAATATATCTCGGAATGGCTATGGAAATGCCATAATAGGTAGGTATGGTGGCTGTTTTGAGGAAGGTATATGGTAGGTGTATGATACCGGCGAAAGGTGCGCGGTATTGGAGAGGCTAGCAAAGGTGGAAGGGTGAGAGTGCGTATAATCCATGGACTCAACATTAGTCATAAAGAACTCATATACTTATTGCAAAAATCTACAGGTTATCAAAGCAAAGTATTACGCGCATGCTCCTAGGGGGATAGATTGGTAGGAAAAGACCATCGCTCGCCCCGACCGCCACTCATAAGGAAGACAACCAATAAATAAATCACGCTCCGACTTCATCACATAATGGTTCACCATATGTGCATGCTACGGGAATCACAAGCTTCAACACAAGTATTTCTCAAATTCACAACTACTCAACTAGCATGACTTTAATATCACCATCTCCATGTCTCAAAACAATTATCAAGTATCAAACTTATCATCGTATTCAACACACTCATAAGAGAATTTTTATTATTAATCTTGCATACCAAGCATATTAGGATTTTAAGAAAATTTCCATGCTATTTAAGACTCTCAAAATAATCTAAGTGAAGCATGAGAGATCAATAGTTTCTATAAAACAAATCCACCACCGTGCTCTAAAAGATATAAGTGAAGCACTAGAGTAAAATTATATAACTCAAAAGATATAAGCGAAGCACATAGAGTATTCTAACAAATTCCAAATCATATATGGCTCTCTCAAAAGGTGTGTACAGCAAGGATGATTGTGGTAAAATAATAAGCAAAGACTCAAATAATACAAGACGCTCCAAGCAAAACACATATCATGTGGTAAATAAAAATATAGCTCCAAGTAAAGTTACCGATAGAAGTAGACGAAAGAGGGGATGCCTTCCGGGGCATCCCCAAGCTTTGGCTTTTAGGTGTCCTTAGATTATCTTGGGGGTTACATGGGCATCCCCAAGCTTAGTCTCTTGCCACTCCTTGTTCCATAATGCATCAAATCTTTACCCAAAACTTGAAAACTTCACAACACAAAACTTAAAGTAGAAAATCTCGTGAGCTCCGTTAGCGAAAGAAAACAAAAGACCACTTCAAGGTAATGTAATTAACTCATTAATTATTTGTATGGGTGTTATACCTACTGTATTCCAACTTCTCTATGGTTTATAAAATAATTTACTAGCCATAGATTCATCAAAATAAGCAAACAACACACGAAAAACAGAATCTGTCAAAAACAGAACAGTCTGTAGTAATCTGTAGCTAGCGCAAGATCTGGAACCCCAAAAATTCTAAAATAAATTTCTGGACGTGAGGAATTTATCTATTAATCATCTTAAAAAATAATTAACTAAATATCACTTCCCAAATAAAAATGACAGTAGTTCTCGTGAGCGCTAAAGTTTCTGTTTTTTACAGCAAGTTCAACAAGACTTTCCCCAAGTCTTCCCAACGGTTCTACTTGGCACAAAAACTAGTTAAACACAAAAAGCACAACCAAAAAAGAGGCTAAATAAATTATTATTACTAAGCAGGATCAAAAAGCAAGGAATAAAAATAAAATTGGGTTGCTCCCCAACAAGCGCTATCGTTTAACGCCACTAGCTAGGCATAACAAGCAAGAATAGATCTAGGTATTGCCATCTTTGGTAGGCAATCCATAAGTGGCTCTCATAATAGATTCATAAGGTAATTTAATTTTCTTCCTAGGAAAGTTTTCCATGCCTTTCCTTAACGGAAATTGGAATCTAATATTTCCTTCCTTCATATCAATAATTGCACCAATCGTTCTAAGGAAAGGTCTACCAAGAATAATAGGACATGAAGGATTGTAATCTATGTCAAGAACAATAAAATCTACGGGCACATAATTCCTATTTTCAACAATAAGAACATCATTAATTCTTCCCATAGGTTTCTTAATAGTGGAATCCGCAAGGTGCAAGTTTAGAGAGCAATCATCAAAATCACGGAAACCTAACAAATCACACAAAGTCTTTGGAATCATGGAAACACTAGCACCCAAATCACATAAAGCATAGCATTCATGATCTTTAATTTTAATTTTAATAATTGGTTCCCACTCATCATAAATTTTTCTAGGGATAGAAACTTCCAATTCAAGTTTTTCTTCATAAGATTGCATCAAGGCATCAACGATATGTTTAGTAAACGCTTTATTTTGACTATAAGCATGAGGAGAATTTAGCACAAATTGCAATAAGGAAATTCAATAAATTAAAGAGCAATTTTCATAGTTAAATTCCTTGAAATCCATAATGGTGGGTTTAGCAACATCTAGGGTTTTAATTTCTTCAATCCCACTTTAATCAAATTTAGCATCAAGATCAACAAATTCCGAATTCTTAGAACGCCTTCTAGGTAAATGTGGATCATATTCAGTCCCATCATTATCAATATTCATATTGCAAAACAAAGATTTAATAGGGGACACATCAATAACTTTTAGATCTTCATCATTACTTTCATAGGAACTAGAAGAACACGCTTTTATAAAGGCATCTTTCTTAGCACGCATCCTAGCGGTTCTTTATTTGCACTCGTCAATGGAAATTGTCATGGCTTTGAGAGACTCATTGATATCATGCTTAGGTGGAATAGATCTAAGTTTCAAAGAATCAACATCAAGAGCAATTCTATCAACGTTCCTAGCCAAATCATCAATCTTAAGCAATTTTTCTTCAATGATAGCATTAAAATTCTTTTATGAAGTAATAAATTCTTTAATATTAGAATCAAAATCAGAGGGCATCTTATTATAATTTCCATAAGAATTGTTGTAGGAATTACCATAATTATTAGAGGGATTACTAGGATCAGGCCTAGGATTGAAATTTCCTCTATATGCGGTGTTACCAAAATTGTTCCTACCAACAAAATTCACATCCATAGATTCATTATTATTCTCAATCAAAGTAGACAAGGGCATATCATTAGGATCTGAAGAAACACTCTTATTAGCAAATAATTTCATAAGTTCATCCATCTTTCCACTCAAAACATTATTTTCTTCTATCGCATGCACCTTTTTATTAGTAGATCTTTCAGTGTGCCATTGAGAATAATTAACCATAATATTATCTAGGAGTTTAGTAGCTTCTCCTAAAGTGATTTCCATAAAAGTGCCTCCCGCGGCCGAATCCAAAAGATCTCTAGAAGAAAAATTCAATCAGGCATAAAAAATTTGTATAATCATCCACACATTTAAACCATGAGTAGGGCAATTATGTATCATTAATTTCATTCTCTCCCAAGCTTGTGCAACATGTTCATGATCAAGTTGCTTAAAGTTCATAATATCGTTTCTAAGAGAGATGATTTTAGCGAGAGGAAAATACTTAGAGATAAAAGCATCTTTGCACTTGTTCCATGAATCAATACTATTTTTAGGCAAAGACGAAAACCAAGCTTTAGCAGGATCTCTAAGCGAAAAAGGAAATAGCTTCAATTTAACAATATCATTATCCACATCTTTCTTCTTTTGCATGTCACACAAATCAACGAAGCTATTTAGATGGGTAGCGGCGTCTTCACTAGGAAGGCCGGAGAACGGATCTTTCATGACAAGATTCAGCAAAGCAGTATTAATTTCACAAGATTCAGCATCGGTAAGAGGAGCAATTGGAGTGCTAATAAAATCATTGTTGTTGGTATTGGTGAAGTCACACAATTTAGTATTATCTTGAGCCATCGCGACAAACAAGCAAACTAACACACAAGCAAACAAAAAGCAAGCGGACAAAAAGGGCAAATAGAGAGGGAGGATAGAGAGAGAGGGCGAATAAAACGGCAAGGGTGAATTGGGGGGAGAGGAAAAGAGAGGCAAATGGAAAATAATGTAATGCGGGAGATGAGGGTATGTGATGGGTACTTGGTATGTTGACTTTTGCGTAGACCTCCCCGGCAACGGCGCTAGAAATCCTTCTTGCTACCTCTTTTAGCACTGCGTTGGTTTTCCCCGAAGAGGAAGGGATGATGCAGCAATGTCACACCCTAGCTAGTCCATGCATTAGAGTGTGCATCATGTTTACTTTTCATCAGAAACTTGAAATGGGAAAGGCAGAACCCCCAGCACCCCTCTTGAAATCAACTAGGGTTTACTAAAAATATTTTCAATGAACCTGAAATGCCCTTCTAAAATGTTCACCCTCTTTGCCTTGGGTTAGAACCTCTGGCAAAATAGGTGCACAATTTTCTAGGTCAACAAAAGGTCACTGGATTAAATCATATGTATGTTGCCTTTGGACATTTAAATGCTAATAAATATTTTAAATGTTCAAATAATTCTGGAAGTAAATGTTTTCTGTTAGGAATAATCCCAACAGAGCCCACAATTATTTTTAGAATTTTAGAAAGTGCCTAGGTATTCTAAATAAAGCCCTAAAGCTACAGAAAAAAATAGAAAAAGAAAAATAGAAACAGAAAAACTTACCTGGCGCCACCCACCAGGCCCACCTGCCGGCCCAGCCCAGCCACCGCGCCAGCGAGCAGCTTGGCTTGGCCAAGCAGGCAGGTGCTCGACGGCGAGCACCGCATGCGCGCCACGCAGCTGCCGCCGCCTCGCCGCTCCCCTCGTCAACCTGTCGACGTGGGATGAACTCCCATGCATCCCCCGACCTCGCAGACACCGCACTTCCCCCTGGTTCCTCTCTCTCGCTCTTTCTCCGCCATGGCCGACGCTGCCGAGCTCGCGCCACCGTGAAACCCCGTCCACCGTCGTCCCCGTATTGCTCCACCGTGTCCTGAAGCTCCGCCACTTCCTCCTCGACCGCTCCACCAAGCCACGCCCCGCCGGAGGCCTGCAAACGACTCCACCGAGCTCGTCTTCAACCTCGGGCTGCCCAGATCGCCTCCGCCGCCCAGCTTGCTCCAGCTCGTCCCCGACCGCGCCGTCTGCTTCTACGTAACCGCCGTGAGCTGCTGCACCTCCCCATCCTCTCCGCTCTCCTTCTCGTGCACCACAACGAGCACATGAAGCTCACCCACACGCACCGCCGTGGAGCTCGTCGCCGACGTGTCTCTGGCCAAACTCCGGCCACGCCACCTAGTCTAACCACTCCACCGCATCCCTAGGGGCACAACGCACCTCACCACACGCCTCGCCGTGCCCCGTAGCCTCGGGCTCACTTTCACCCGACTCCGGCGACCGCAAAGCTCGTCGCCGGCGACGTTTCCGGCCACCCCGAGCCCAACCACCACCACCAAACGTCGTGGTTCGTTCCCAGCTACCCGTAGCTGCTCTCCGCGCACCAAATGGTGCCCTGTGGGCGATTTCCGCAGCGCGCCTCCGCGTCTGGCCTCGCCGGCGGCTAAACGCCAGCAGGCTTTGACCCGCTGACCGGCGAGGTTGACCTGCTAACGTGGGTTGACCTCCCCCCTCTCTCTCACCGACATGCGGGCCCCGCCCGACTAATTACCCTGTTAGTGCTAACTAAATAGGTTAGTTTAATTAGTATAGCCACTGACTAGTGGGCCCTGCCCAGTAATTAGGCTAACTAAACGTAGTTAGTGCACTGAGAGGCTAACAAAAGGGGCCCACCAGTCAGGTTTGACCTGGCTGGCGCCTTTGACCTGCTGACATCACCCTGACGCATTGCTGACGCCGTAATTGATTTTTTGGATTTATTTTTATACAGGAAATTCCAGAAAATAGTTCAAACTTCAAAAATTCATAGAAATTCAACCATAGCTCCAAATGAGATAAATTATATATGAAAAATTATCAGAAAAATTCAATCTATCCATCTGTAATGGTTTCATGCATGACAAAACAAGTTTACCTTGCTGTTTAGGCAGAATAAGGTAATGCACTATAAATGCCATGTTTAATGAGCTAATATTTGAATCTTTGATTCAAATGAGTTCATCCCTTTCTATTTTAGTTTGCATTAGGCCAAGACACAATCATATTGCCATGTCATAGCATGCATCATATTGTTGCATATTGTCGTGTGTTGATTGTGTTCCGATGTGTTCTCCGTGGTAGGTTCTGCCTCCGAGGATATTCACGAGTATCCAACTGAAGGGCAGTATCCCGCTACCACTCCATCAGGCAAGCAACCATTGATCATTCCGATACAAACCCATGTTCTCGCTTCTGCTCTTATTTACTGCATTAAGACAACGCGATTCAAACTACTGTGTGCTACGATAGTTGAACCCTTATCCTCTGCATGACCTGTCATTGCCACAGTAACTAGATGAAACCCACTAGCATGTGTAGGAGTTGTTTGAGCCATGTTTTGTGATTCCTACCTTGCTATGCCTGCTATGCTTAGAGTTGTGTCAGGTCTGGTTCATCTGGGTGATGGGCTAGAGTGAAATGCTTATGCCGGTATTGTGAGAGATGTGTTGAACATGTTTTGGTAAAGGTATCAATGAGAGGCCATGTAGGAGTACATGGTGGGTTGTTTCATTGAGGCCGTCCCTAAGAACTGAGATCTGTATGCGTGATTTAAGATTTAGCTACTACCACACATTGGGCCCTGAAATATGACCCCGCTCGACTTACTGACCCCTCTTGCCTCTGTTCAGGAGTTGCAACTAGTTTCTGGTGTTTGTAGGACATGTGTTGGCGGCCGTGCGTAGCGCTGACCCTAGGGGTGGGCTATGATGCGGTAGATACACTGTGGTCGGGTATGCCGGGCGCCCGTTTGGCATCTCGGGACCCTGTACACATCGTTTGGGGCCGTTGAGGACACCCCGGCCAGATTTCCTTGCGGATGGAACCTGAATAGGCGATAAAACCTGAACTAGAGACTTGTGAGGTTAGTCAGGTCATGGTCTACACCCACGTCGGTTTTCGCTTGAAGTCTGCCGAGCACATGTCGTGTGCAGACGCTAAGTGGTGGAAACATGTGTGACGAAGTACACCCCTGCAGGGTATAAAACTATTTGAATAGCCGCGTCCGCGGTAAAAGACTACTTGGTTGCCTATACAGTTCATAGACAAGTTAATGGATACTACTAAAAGACTCAAGATAAGTGTGAGTACCGAGGATGGCCCTCTCGTAGGATGACGAGGGAGGATCCCCGGTGGAGTATTGTGTTGGTGAGTAGTGGACTCGTGTGCGAAAACTATTTTACTAGTGATGTTCCGTAGGATAGCTTAGCCAAGAGTCAAAGCTGGCTTGCTGCAAATAACCCCACCTCCTTCTTGAGAATAAGCATGTATAGTAGGTTCTGATGTAAGACTTGCTGAGTACCTTTGTACTCATGTTTGCTTATTTATTGTCTTCAGACGACAACACTGCCCCCTCCGATGGGTTTTATGTAGACCTTGACGTCGACGAGTGACTAGCCACCCAGGTGGTGATCCCGGCCATGGAGGGCCCTATGTAGATAGACAGGCTTCGAGAAGCCTTCTTTCTTTTTAGAGTCTGTACTTAGACTAGTTGCTTCCGCATGTGCATGTATGATTGTATGACTTGAGTGTCGGGTCATGTGACCCCTATCTGTATGACATGTTATGTATGGCTCTCTGGAGCCCTTTAAATAAAGTACTTGAGTTGTAGAGTTTTGTTGTGATGCCATGTTGTATGTACTCATATCGGGCATATTGTGTGTATGATTGAAATGCTTGGTATGAGTGGGATCCGACAATCTAGTTGTTTATCCTTGGCAGCCTTTCTTATGGGGAAATGTAGTCTAGTGTTCCTCGAGCCATAGTGGTCTGCTACAGCCCGGTTCACCGGAGTCCTGCTAGCCCAGCACTACTGTTTAGGACACTTGACTGGCCGGCATGTGTTTCACTTCGTTCCTATGTCTGTCCCTTCGGGGAAATGTCACGCGGTGACTTCCGGAGTCCTGCCTAGCCTGCTACAGCCCGGGATCCCCGGAGTCCTGTTAGCCCAGTGCTACAGCCCGGAATCACTCGTTGATGACCGACATGCTCGATGTGATTCATGTATGCCTGTCTCCATAGGTTTGTGCCGCTTTGGGTTCACGACTAGCCATGTCGGCCCGGGTTCTCTGTCATATGGATGCTAGCGACACTATCATATGCGTGAGCCAAAAGGCGCAAACGGTCCCAGGCCATGGTAAGGCGACACCCATGGGATACCGTGCGTGAGGCCGCAAAGTGATATGAGGTGTTACCGGCTAGATCGATGTGACTTGGAATCGGGGTCCTGACAGCGTTGGCATCAGAGCCGGACTGCTTGTAGGTTCGTTGAGCCAAACTGGTCGATGTCAAGTCTAGAAATGCTTCAGTTATATGTAGAGGAATTGATTGTGGAAGGGAACGTAAGGTTCTTTTACTCCTTTACCTATGCTTCTGATCTGAGTCATTCTCTCCTCATTCAACGTGGGTTAAGGACTAGGCTCTCTTCTTCTATCAGGTTCACGTGTTACTAATCCGTAGTAGCTTATAGGATTGTTGTTACAAGTCCCAGTTCAGTTTCTACTATTCTTGGTATGTTGCTAATTGAATCAGAACCTTCATATGATGTTGTTGAGTGGTATTGTGAACCGTTGTGGATGTCTCAAATCTTTTTCTGAGCATTTACAACCGTTATGCTGTCCAATTTTCCCTAGAAATTCTAATGTCTTTGCATTGTGGTTGTGCTTTCAGATGGCCAACCGTGTTCAAAACCAAGTGGTTCGCCTGACCAGGTGCCTCGACGTGCCCGGTCATACTGCTATGTTAGTCCGGGTCATGATCGAGACGGGTTACCGTTGGTATCCCGGATACACTGTCGAAGAGCAGTTCTGCGACTTTAATCAAAGCCAGTATTTCTGCACCGTCAGGATATTTCCTTCTTATCCTGGATCTACCGAGCCCCTTCACTGTTCCTATGGACTCGGGGTTACCGTTGAGATGGCTGTGCAGGATGCTGCCTATTCCATGATGACCATCATGCGAGTCCGGACTAGCCTGCTTCGGAACACCGACTTCCGTTACATGCCAGCTTCACTTCCGGGAGCGCAAGGGTATCTTCGGGCTATTTATGCTGACTCCACTCAGGAGGACTCATTAACTCGTACCACTGCTGAGATGCTCGAAGATAAGGACCGAGAGAATCGGGCCTTGAGGCTGGAGCTTTTCAATACCCGTGCTGATCATTGGGCCACATTGACTCGGTTTGCACCTGCGGTGCAAGCTGGATGTATGGATACAAGGGATCTGTATCCTGTGAGATCAGCTCTGCCAGACATGGTGGATTGGCGTGATGTGGGAGGCATCACCCCACCCCGTGGTCCCCGCAGGCCACCGTTTGTTGGTCCAAGACCTCATCCTAGCCCCTATGGTCCACAGGCTCCTCAGGACCGTCTGTTTCCGGATGATCACGTTGAACTTCCAGGCTATGGAGGTGACTTCTATGAGAACTACTACGGAGCTGTCTGAGATAGTAGTAGTACCACTAGTATTGTAGTAGTTGTATCTCCACTGTCCTGTGTGACTTGTGGAATATGACTTTGCGTGTAATCGATTCCGGAGGTGTAGACAAATAATGTATAGGAGCTTGGAATGCCTCCGATGAGATGTAACGTCTTTCATCATAGTTGTACTGTAGCCTGGGCTTGTACTAAACTATGTATGATGTGTATGACCGTTGGTATATATATGGCAGTTTTATATTACCATGACATACGGATGAACATCTCTACATTCCGTGTTATCCATTACATTCTGCACTTCCTTGCTAAGTTGAGCCATCCTTGTCTAAACCGTTGTCTTGTTTTCTCCTAGGATGGTCAACACCCACAGCAACCCTGCTGCCCCGGAGTAGGGGGAAGCCAGTGCAGCTAGAGGTGAAAATCTGCCTCACCCGCCTTCTTTGGCCGAAGTAATGCTGGAGGCGGAAAGAAACAAGCGTGAGACTAACCGTCTGCTGGAGCGGATTGAGCAGAACACTGCACGCCACCCATGAAATGACTTGGTGTCAATCAATGACTTCATCAAGCTGTACCCACCAAAGTTTAACCATTCCGTCGAGCCCCTCGACGCGGATGACTAGCTTCGCAGCATCACCCACAAGCTACGTTCTGCCAACGTAGCTGAAGCTGACAAGGTTACTTATGTTGCCTATCACCTCGAAGGCCCTGCTAGCCTTTGGTGGGAAAACTTCGAAGCTATGCGCCCGGTCGGCCAAATCACTACTTGGGCTGAATTCAGTGAGGCTTTCCGTGAGCATCACATTCCGGAAGGTCTCATGGATCGCAAGAGGGAGGAGTTCTATAACTTCACCCAAGGAAGACTGACTGTGGATGCATATAGTCATGAATTTGGGAGTCTGGCACGCTATGCCCCTGAAGAGGTTTCTACTGGCGCTAAGAAGCAGGCAAGGTTCCGCAAGGGACTTAGCCCTGAGCTTCGCCGCGATCTCCGTCTGCACGAGTGCACATCCTTTCAGAAGTTGGTTAATAAAGCCATCAGTGCTGAGACAGGCCAGACTGATTATGACGCTTCACGCAAGCATTCCCGTGATTTTGGCTCTTCATCCGGCTCTGGAGCTCAGAAGCGCCGGGTGTGGATTCCAAGCACGGCACTGCCACCTAGGTTCATCCCGAGGCCATCCTTTGAGGTGCCTCGTCCCAACCAGCAATTTGCACCGCCCAAGCCCTATGGTGGCCCCGCTGCTAATGCTGCTCCACGCCCCAATGTGGTGACATGCTTCAAGTGTGGAGAGCCGGGTCACTATAGTCGAGAGTGCCCCCAGAACAACCCCAATCAAGCTGGAAAGTCCGTTTGCCGTGGTAAGCCCGTGGGGAAGACTTTCTACGCCAAGCCGGCCACCACTGCCCGTGGCCATGTCAATTATGTTTCAGCCGAGGAGGCTCATGAGGATCCTAACGTCGTCCTTGGTACGCTCCTTGTTAACTGCCATCCGGCATATGTTCTTTTCGATACTAGAGCATCTCATTCATTCATATCCGAGAACTATGCTCGACTGCATAACACGACATTCTGTGACATGTCCTCTACCATGGAAATTCAAACCCCTGGCTCTAGATGGCAAACTTCTAGAGTAAGCCATGGGAACGAAATTCTTGTCGACAGACTTGTCTTCCTTGCATCCTTAATAGCTCTCAAGTCCTTCGACATAAACATCATCTTGGGTATGGACTGGATGTCAGCTCATTATGCTAAGATCAATTGTGCCACTAGGACCGTTCAACTTACTCACCCCTCGGGCAAGACAGTTAACGTCTTAACTCAAGTGGCCAAGCGCCAGCTTTACTCTCTAAATGCCAACCCTCTTCCAGACCTTGAGGATGTTTCGGTAGTCCGAGATTTTCCGGATGTCTTTCCAGAAGAACTGCCAGGTGTTCCACCCGACAGGGATGTTGAGTTTGTGATAGACCTTGTTCCAGGAACCGTTCCAATTTCTAGAAGACCCTATAAGATGGCACCCCTAGAACTAGCCGAGCTTAAGAACCAACTCGATGAGTCCTTGAACAAGGGTTTCATCCATCCTAGTTCCTCTCCTTGGGCTTGCCCCGTCCTCTGTTGGAAATATGCCCTAGAGGCAATAATAAATTGATTATTATTATATTTCCTTGTTCATGATAATCGTTTATTATCCATGCTAGAATTGTATTGATAGGAAACTCAGATACATGTGTGGATACATAGACAACACCATGTCCCTAGTAAGCCTCTAGTGGACTAGCTCGTTGATCAATAGATGGTTACGGTTTCCTGACCATGGACATTGGATGTCGTTGATAACGGGATCACATCATTAGGAGAATGATGTGATGGACAAGATCCAATCCTAAGCCTAGCACAAGATCATGTAGTTTGTATGCTAAAGCTTTTCTAATGTCAAGTATCATTTCCTTAGACCATGAGATTGTGCAACTCCCGGATACCGTAGGAGTGCTTTGGGTGTGCCAAACGTCACAACGTAACTGAGTGGCTATAAAGGTACACTACGGGTATCTCCGAAAGTGTCTGTTGGGTTGGCACGAATCGAGACTGGGATTTGTCACTCCGTGTGACGGAGAGGTATCTCTGGGCCCACTCGGTAGGACATCATCATAATGTGCACAATGTGATCAAGGAGTTTATCACGGGATGATGTGTTACGGAACGAGTAAAGAGACTTGCCGGTAACGAGATTGAACAAGGTATCGGGATACCGACGATCGAATCTCGGGCAAGTATCGTACCGATAGACAAAGGGAATTGTATACGGGATTGATTAAGTCCTTGACATCATGGTTCATCCGATGAGATCATCGTGGAGCATGTGGGAGCCAACATGGGTATCCAGATCCCGCTGTTGGTTATTGACCGGAGAACGTCTCGGTCATGTCTGCATGGTTCCCGAACCCGTAGGGTCTACACACTTAAGGTTCGGTGACACTAGGGTTATAAAGGAAGTTTGTATGCGGTAACCCAAAAGTTGTTCGGAGTCCCGGATGAGATCCCGGACGTCACGAGGAGTTCCGGAATGGTCCGGAGGTAAAGATTTATATATAGGAAGTCCTATTTCGGCCATCGGGACAAGTTTCGGGGTCATCGGTATTGTACCGGGACCACCGGAAGGGTCCCGGGGGCCCACCGGGTGGGGCCACTTATCCCGGAGGGTCCCATGGGCTGAAGTGGGAAGGGATCCAGCCCAAAGTGGGCTGGGGCGCCACTTTCCCCTAGGGCCCATGCGCCTAGTGTGGGGGAAACCCTAAAGGAAGAGTCCCAGAAGGGGAAGGCACCTCCTAGGTGCCTTGGGGAGGAGGGATTCCTCCCTTGGCCGCCGCCCCCCTAGGAGATTGGATCTCCTAGGGCCGGCGCCCCCCCCTTGGGCTCCCTATATATAGTGGGGAAGGAGGGCCTCTCAAGACACACCTTTTGCCTTTGGTGCAGCCCTTCCCCTCTCCCAAGTCCTTCTCCTCTCCCGCGGTGCTTGGCGAAGCCCTGCAGGATTGCCATGCTCCTCCACCACCACCACGCCGTTGTGCTGCTGCTGGATGGAGTCTTCCTCAACCTTCCCTCTCTCCTTGCTGGATCAAGGCGTGGGAGACATCATCGGGCTGTACGTGTGTTGAACGCGGAGGTGCCCTCCGTTCGGCACTAGGATCTCCGGTGATTTGGATCACGACGAGTACGACTCCATCAACCCCGTTCTCTTGAACGCTTCCGCTTAGCGATCTACAAGGGTATGTAGATGCACTCTCCTTCCCCTCGTTGCTGGTTTCTCCATAGATAGATCTTGGTGACACGTAGGAAAATTTTGAATTTCTGCTACGTTCCCCAACAGTGGTATCAGAGCTAGGTCTATTGCGTAGATTCTATGCACGAGTAGAACACAAAGTAGTTGTGGGCGTTGATTTTGTTCAATATGCTTACCGTTACTAGTCCAATCTTGTTTCGACGGTATTGTGGGATGAAGCGGCCCGGACCGACCTTACACGTACTCTTACGTGAGACAGGTTCCACCGACTTACATGCACTAGTTGCATAAGGTGGCTAGCGGGTGCCAGTCTCTCCCACTTTACTCGGATCGGATTCGATGAAAAGGGTCCTTATGAAGGGTAAATAGCAATTGGCATATCACGTTGTGGTCTTTGCGTAGGTAAGAAACGTTCTTGCTAGAAACCCATAGCAGCCACGTAAAACATGCAAACAACAATTAGAGGACGTCTAACTTGTTTTTGCAGGGTATGCTATGTGATGTGATATGGCCAAAAGGATGTGATGAATGATATATGTGATGTATGAGATTGATCATGTTCTTGTAATAGGAATCACGACTTGCATGTCGATGAGTATGACAACCGGCAGGAGCCATAGGAGTTGTCTTTATTTATTTATGACCTACGTGTCAACTTAAACGTCATGTAATTACTTTACTTTATTGCTAAAGCGTTAGCCATAGTAGTAGAAGTAATAGATGACGAGACAACTTCAAGAAGACACGATGATGGAGATCATGATGATGGAGATCATGGTGTCATGCCGGTGACGATGATGATCATGGAGCCCCGAAGATGGAGATCAAAAGGAGCAATATGATATTGGCCATATCATGTCACTATTTGATTGCATATGATGTTTATCATGTTTATACATCTTATTTGCTTAGAACGACGGTAGTAAATAAGATGATCCCTCATTAAAATTTCAAGAAAGTGTTTCCCCTAACTGTGCACCATTGCGAAAGTTCGTCGTTTCGAAGCACCACGTGATGATCGGGTGTGATAGATTCTTACGTTCACATACAACGGGTGTAAGCCAGATTTACACACGCAAAACACTTAGGTTGACTTGACGAGCCTAGCATGTACAGACATGGCCTCAGAACACAAGAGACCGAAAGGTCGAGCATGAATCGTATGGTAGATGCGATCAACATGATGATGTTCACCGATGATGACTAGTCCGTCTCACGTGATGATCAGACACGGCCTAGTTGACTCGGATCATGTAATCACTTAGATGACTAGAGGGATGTCTATCTGACTGGGAGTTCATAAGATGAACTTAATTATCTTGAACATAGTCAGAAGGTCTTCGCAAATTGTGTCATAGCACACGCTTCAGTTTTACTGTTTAGATATGATCCTAGAGAAAATTTAGTTGAAAGTTGATAGTAGCAATTATGCGGACTAGGTCTGTAAACTGAGGATTGTCCTCCTTGCTTCATAGAAGGCTTATGTCCTTAATGCACCGCTCTGTGAGCTAAACCTCGAACGTTGTCTGTGGATGTTGCGAACATCTGACATACACGTTTTGATAACTACATGATAGTTCAGTTAAACGGTTTAGAGTTGAGGCACCGAAGACGTTTTGAAACATCGCGAAACATATGAGATGTTTCGAGAGCTGAAATTGGGATTTCAGGATCGTGCCCATGTCAAGAGGTATAAGACCTCCGACGATTTTCTTAGCCTGCAAACTAAGGGAGAAAAGCTCAATTGTTGAGCTTGTACTCAGATTGTCTGAGTACAACAATCATTTGAATCGAGTGGGAGTTGATCTTCCAGATGAAATAGTGATGTTTCTCCGAAGTCATTACCACCAAGCTACTAGAGCTTCGTGATGAACTATAATATATCAGGGACATATATGATGATCCTTGAGATATTCGCGATGTTTGACACCGCGAAAGTAGAAATCAAGAAGGAGCATCAATTGTTGATGGTTGGTGAAACCACTAGTTTCAAGAAGGGCAAGGGCAAGAAGGGATACTTCATGAAACGGCAAATCAGCTGCTGCTCTAGTGAAGAAACCCAAGGTTGAACCCAAACCCGAGACTAAGTGCTTCTGTAATAAGGGGAACAGCCACTGGAGCAGAATTACCCTAGATACTTGGTAGATTAGAAGGCTGGCAAGGTCGATAGAAGTATATTGGATATACATTGTGTTGATGTGTACTTTACTAGTACTCCTAGTAGCACCAGGGTATTAGATACCGGTTCGGTTGCTAAGTGTTAGTAACTCGAAATAAAAGCTATGGAATAAACGGAGACTAGCTAAAGGTGAGCTGACGATATGTGTTGGAAGTGTTTCCAATGTTGATATGATCAAGCATCACACGCTCCCTCTACCATCGAGATTGGTGTTAAACCTAAATAATTGTTATTTGGTGTTTGCGTTGAGCATAGACGTGATTGGATTATGTCTATCGCAATACGGTTATTCATTTAAGGAGAATAATGGTTACTCTATTTATTTGAATAATACCTTCAATGGTCTTGCACCTAAAATGAATGGTTTATTGAATCTCGATCGTAGTGATACACATATTCATGCCAAAAGATATAAGATAGTAATGATAAGTACCACCTACTTGTGGCACTGCCACGCAAGTCATATCGGTATAAAACGCATGAAGAAGCTCCATGTTGATGGATCTTTGGACTCACTCATTTTTTGAAAAGTTTGAGACATGCGAACCATGTCTATTGGTGTATATGCATAAAGAAACTCCATGCAAATGGACCATTTGGACTCACTTGATTTTGAATCACTTGAGACATGCAAATCATACCACATTGGCAAGATGACTGAAAGCCTCGGTTTCAGTAAAATGGAACTAGAAAGCAACTTGTAGGAAGTAATACATTTTGATGTGTGTAGTCCAATGAGTGCTAAGGCATGTAGTGGATATCGTTATGTTCTTACTTCACAGATGATTTGAGTAGATGTTGCGTATATTTACTTGATGAATCACGAGTCTGAATTATTGAAAGGTTCAAGTAATTTAAGTGTGAAGTTGAAAGATCGTCGTAACAAGAGGATAAAATATCTATGATATGATCATAGAGATGAATATCTGAATTACGAGTTTGGCACAGAATTAAGACATTGTGGAAATTGTTTCACAAATAATACAGCCTGGAACACCATAGTGTGATGGTGTGTCCGAACATCATAACTGCACCCTATTGGATATGATGCATACCATGATGTCTCTTATCGAATTACCATGATAGTTTATGGGTTAGGCATTAGAGACAACCACATTCACTTTAAAAAGGGGCACCACGTAATTCTGATGAGATGACACCGTATGAACTATGGTTTAGATAAACCTAAGCTGTCATTTCTTAAAATTTTGGGGCTGCGACGCTTATGTGAAAAAGTTTCAGGCTGATAAGCTCGAACCCAAAGCGGATAAATGCATCTTCATAGGACACCCAAAACAGTTGGGTATACCTCCTGTCTCAGATCCGAAGCAATAAGGGATTGTTTCTTGAATCAGGTCCTTTCTCGAGGAAAAGTTTCTGTCGAAGGAATTGAGTGGGAGGATGGTGGAGACTTGATGAGGTTATTGAACCTTCACTTCAACTAGTGTGTAGCAGGGCACAGGAAGTTGTTCCTGTGGCACCTACACCAATTGAAGTGGAAGCTTATGAGAGTGATCATGAAACTTCAGATCAAGTCACTACCAAACCTCGTGGGATGACAAGGATGCGTGCTACTTCAGAGTGGTACGTAATCCTGTCTTGGAAGTTATGTTGCTAGACAACAATAAACCTACGAGCTATGGAGAAGCGATGGTGGGCCTGGATTCCGATAAATGGCTCGAGGCCATATAATCCGAGAGAGGATCCATATATGAAAACAAAGTGTAGACTTTGGAAGAACTACTTGATGGTCGTAAGGCTGTTAGGTACATATGGATTTTAAAAGGAAGACGGACAATGATGGTAAGTATCACCATTAAGAAAACTCGACTTGTCGTTAAGATGTTTTCCGACAAGTTCAAGGAGTTGACTACGATGAGACTTTCTCACCCGTAGCGATGCTAAGAGTCTGTTGGAATTATATTAGCGATTACTGCATTGTTTATGAAATCTTGCAGATAGGATGTCAAAAACCATTGTTTCCTCGACGATTTTCTTGAGGAAAGGTTGTATGTGATACAACCGGAAGGTTTTGTCAATCCTGAAAGATGCTAACAAGTATGCAAAGCTCCAGCAATCCTTCTAAGGACTGGAGTAAGCATCTCGGAGTTGGAATGTATGCTTTGATGAGATGATCAAAGATTTTGGGTGTATACAAAGTTTATGAGAAACTTGTATTTCCAAAGAAGTGAGTGGGAGCACTATAGAATTTCTGATGAATATATGTTGTTGACATATTGTTGATCAGAAATGACGTAGAATTTCTGGAAAGCGTATAGGGTTATTTGGAAAATGTTTTTCAATGGAAAGCCTGGATTAAGCTACTTGAGCAATGAGCATCAAGATCTATAAGGATAGATCAAAACGCTTAATGGTACTTTCAAATGAGCACATACCTTGACATGATCTTGAAGGTGTTCAAGATGGATCAGTCAAAGAAGGAGTTCTTGCCTGAGTTCTAAGGTATGAAGTTAAGACTTAAAGCTCGACCACGGCAGAATAGAGAGAAAGGACGAAGGTCGTCCCCTATGCTTAAGACGTAGGCTCTACAGTATGCTATGTTGTGTACCACACCTGAAGTGTGCCTTGCCATGAATCAGTCAAGGGGTACAAGAGTGATCCAAGAATGGATCACAGGACAGCGGTCAAAGTTATCCTTAGTAACTAGTGGACTAAGGAATTTTCTCGATTATGGAGGTGGTAAAAGAGTTCGTCGTAAAGGGTTACGCCGATGCAAACTTTGACACTAATCCAGATTATTCTGAGTAGTAAACTGGATTCGTATAGTAGAACAGTTATTTGGAATAGCTCCAAATAGAGCGTGGTAGCTGCATCTAGGAGATGACATAGAGATTTGTAAAGCACACACGGATCTGAAAGGTTCAGACCCGTTGACTATAACCTCTCTCACAAGCATAACATGATCAAACCCAGAACTCATTCGAGTGTTAATCACATGGTAAATGTGAACTAGATTATTGACTCTAGTAAACTCTTTGGGTGTTAGTCACATGGGGATGTGACCTTGAGTGTTAATCACATATCGATGTGAACTAGATTATTAACTGCTAGTGGCATGGGTGGTAGTTGTTGGAAATATGCCCTAGAGGCAATAATAAATTGGTTATTATTATATTTCCTTGTTCATGATAATCGTTTATTATCCATGCTAGAATTGTATTGATAGGAAACTCAGATACATGTGTGGATACATAGACAACACCATGTCCCTAGTAAGCCTCTAGTTGACTAGCTCGTTGATCAATAGATGGTTACAGTTTCCTGACCATGGACATTGGATGCCGTTGATAACGGGATCACATCATTAGGAGAATGATGTGATGGACAAGACCCAATCCTAAGCCTAGCACAAAGATCGTGTAGTTCGTTTGCTAAAGCTTTTCTAATGTCAAGTATCATTTCCTTAGACCATGAGATTGTGCAACTCCTGGATATCGTAGGAGTGCTTTGGGTGTGCCAAACGTCACAACGTAACTGGGTGGCTATAAAGGTACACTACAGGTATCTCCGAAAGTGTCTGTTGGGTTGGCACGAATCGAGACTGGGATTTGTCACTCCTTGTAAACAGAGAGGTATCTCTGGGCCCACTCGGTAGGACATCATCATAATGTGCACAATGTGATCAAGGAGTTGATCACGGGATGATGTGTTACGGAATGAGTAAAGAGACTTGCCGGTAACGAGATTGAACGAGGTATCGGGATACCGACGATCGAATCTCGGGAAAGTATCATACCGATGGACAAAGGGAATTGTATACGGGATTGATTGAATCCTTGACATCATGGTTCATCCGATGAGATCATCGTGGAACATGTGGGAGCCAACATGGGTATCCAGATCCCGCTGTTGGTTATTGGCTGGAGAGTTGTCTCGGTCATGTCTGCATGGTTCCCGAACCCGTAGGGTCTACACACTTAAGGTTCGATGACGCTAGGGTTATAGGGAAAGTATGTACGCGGTTACCGAATGTTGTTCGGAGTCCCGGATGAGATCCCGGATGTCACGAGGAGTTCCGGAATGGTCCGGAGGTAAATATTGATATATAGGAAGTATGGTTTTGGCCACCGGAAGTGTTCCGGGCATCACCGGTAGTGTACCGGGACCACCGGAGGGGTCCGGGGGTCCACCAGGTGGGGCCACCAGCCCCGGAGGCTTACATGGGCCAATAGTGGGAAGGGACCAGCCCCTAGATGGGCTGGGGCGCCTCCCACCAAGGCCCAAGGCGTCCTCAAGAGGAGAGGGGGCAAACCCTAGGCGCAGATGGGCCCTAAGGCCCACCCTAGGTGCGCCCCCTCTCTCTCCCCCCTTGGCCGCCCCCCTAGATGGGATCTAGGGATGGCCGCCACCCCTAGGGGTGGAAACCTAGGTGGGGGCGCAGCCCCTCCCCTCCCCCTATATATACTTGAGGGATGGGGCTGCCCAACACGTGTGTGATTTGCTCTCCCTGATGGCGCAGCCCTCCCTCCTCCAACTCTTCCTCCTCCTCCGTAGAGCTTGGTGAAGCCCTGCAGGAATACCACAAGCTCCACCACCACGCCGTCGTGATGCTGGAGTTCTCCCTCGACTTCTCCTCTCCCCTTGCTGGATCAAGAAGGAGGAGACGTCCCCGGGCTGTACGTGTGTTGAACGCGGAGGCGCCGTCCGTTCGGCGCTAGATCGGAATCAACCGCGATCTGAATCGCTACGAGTACGACTCCTTCATCCGCGTTCTTGCAACGCTTACGCTTAGCGATCTACAAGGGTATGTAGATGCACTCCCCTTCCCCTCGTTGCTAGATTACTCCATAGATTGATCTTGGTGATGCGTAGAAAATTTTAAATTTCTGCTCCGATCCCCAACAGTAGTGGCTTTGGTTGTAAGCTACCTTGGGTAGCTTACAAGCCAAGCTATGTAGGCATAGCTAGTGGCATGGTGCATGTCATGCTTGTCCCATGGGCACTTTATAGAATAGTACCAAGGGGACAGGTACACTGTAAATGATGGCGTCGTGGTACAGCTGTATCGTCCGAGGTATGGCTGTCTTGTCGGTGTCTTGTCGGGCTGCAGTCAGCAGCCGGCTGGTCGGCGCAGTCGGCAGCTGGCATCCGGCCGGGCAGAGCAGCCGGACGGGGAGCCGACAGGAGCAGCCGAGCAGTCGGACTGAGGGGCTTTGCTAGCCCCGATGTCTTGAAATATTGTCTTGCCGTCTTCAGGGTACCCGTGGTCAATTACTCTGTCAGTAGCCCCCAAGCCTCCGGGCAACTTGGCAAAGTTGGGCAGAGGTTTTTTGGCGAGTGTTCATGGAAATGATCATGAAAAAGACAAAGTTAGTCCACGCAGATATATCAAATGTTTGCTTTTAGCATTGCAAGTTTTATGCGGAGGGTGCCGACTCGGTTTCGTCCGAGCCCCCCTTCAATCTTTTTCATGTTCCCTCCGCTTTTTGGCTTGTGCTCTCCCTCGCCGGACAGCCGCTCTGTGATCTGTGGCTGAGAGTGGGCCGTGAAGCAGAGTGTACAGTACTCAGAATCTAGGAGCAGATTTAACCGAGCAGATACTCATAAAGGAAACGGCCGGGTCACCCGAACCGTTTTTCTTCCTGGACGTTTTTCGTGTGGGTGGCCTCCAGCGTTCGCCCTTGCTAGCCGGATAGCCGCTCTGCGGTCTGTGACTAAGAGTGAGCCTTTGGTACCGCGCACGGTACTAAGCCGTCTGCGGGAACTAACGTCTCTGGCCAAGCGGCCAGCCCCCAGGCCAACTCTGGCTGGCGCCGGGGCGAACAGTGATGCTACTGTAATAAAAAGCGGAGACAGCCCCCGAGCAACGCTCGGGGTTATCCGTGCTTGCGTGGTGCAAAAAATATGCGGGTAAGGAGCTCACATTGGTTTTCGTGTAGTCGAGACGGAGGTTGAGCCTTCGGGTGCTCGAAGGGGTCCCGGCCGGTCAGGCTCGACCGTCCAGGCGGCGATGCATCTTGCAGCGCCTATCTTCTTCTTTTTCTCTTCTGCTGGCTGCTCGGAGCCGGACACAACTCTTCTCTTGTCTGCAATCTTCGCGGGGGCGCGTCAGCGCACCCGCTGGGTGTAGCCCCCAAGATTCGGGCCGACAGCTGAGCAGTCGGGCCGGATCCCTCAGCAACTACTTTGTCTTCTTTCTCATGGGGGCGCGTCAGCGCATTCGCTGGATGTAGCCCCCGAGATTTGGGCCGACTGCTGAGCAGTTGGGCCGGATCTCCCGACGACTACTTCGTCTTCTTCTTCGCGGGGGCGCGTCAGCGCACCCGCTGGGTGTAGCCCCCAAGATTCGGGCAGACTGCTGAGCAGTCAGGCCGGATCTTCCGGTGACTACTTTGTTTTCTTCTTTTTATTCTTCAGTCGGCTGGGCAGGCGGGCTCCGACACAGCTATCGGGCTCTTTGCAGCCAACCAGGCAACCAACGGTCGGACGCACATCTGACAGTCGGACGCATGTTTCTTTCCCTTCTTTTTAGCAACCGGATCCGCTGGGCATCCTCTGGGCCGGATGGGCACTCAGACTAACTTTTCTCCACCCGGCATTTTCTTTTCTTTTCTAGCCGGCCGCTTTGGGCAGTCGGACTTTTTGACTTTTCTCCCAGCCAGCCATCGGGCAGACGGCCCCTTTTTCCTTGTCCTAGCTGGCATCAGGCTACAGCAAGGAGCAGCATGGGCCGACTTGGGCGCCGGGCGCGGCCAGAAGCAGGGCAGCGAGCCGGAGCCGACTCGCGGGCGGCGCGGCGCAGTCGGCGAGCAGAGGAAGCGGGCGCGAGGCGGCGACGAGTAGTCGGCCCGAGGTGGGATGAGGAGCCCAGCGAAAGCGACGCGGGGCCCAGGCGCGCGGGAGCCGGCCAGCGCTTGCAGGCGTGGCGTGCGGCGTGGGAGGACGAAGGCGGCGGTGATGCGGGAGGCCGGCGTCGCGGGAGGTCGGCGCGGGGGGCGATGAGAGCACGGACGCGCTAGTAGGCGGGAGGGCGAAGCCGGCCAAAGGAGGGGCCAGCCGGGGAACCTAACGGCGGGACCAGGCAGAGGGGACGCAGGAGCCGGCCGGGGGAGGCAAGGCTGCAGCCGGCGTGGCAGACTCGGAGCCGGCCCTGGCCTGGTGCGCAGAGGAGGCGGAGGCCGGATACATCCGAAGCAGGGCGGAGGCCGGCGGCTCGGGAACCCGGCGGAGGCGGGGTCGCGGCAGGCCGGGCGCTGCAGCCGGCGGCCAGGTGCAGGGCAGTCGGCGTAGGGGCGAAGTTCGCTGGGCAGGCGGCCACAGCAGGCGGCTCGCGGACGGGGCCAGCAGCCAGGGGCCAGAGCGACACAGGCGGAGCTGCAGCCGGCAGCAACACGGGCTGAGTAGCGCCGGCGTGCGTGGGTGAGACGCATGTGGGAAGCAGCAGTACGCGGGCGCACGCACCTGTGGAGGCCGTGCCAGCTGCGGAGGAGAGGGCCCGCGCGGACGTGCGGCCACGGAAGCAGAGGCGTCGGGCAGTCCGGCTGGGTCAACACAGCCCGGCTGGAGATGCACGAGGCATGGTGTAGTATAGGCGCTAACAAGAAATCACGCCGTTCTTTGAGTAGTGTATGGACGGTGTATTGGGCGTATCTAGCTTGCATCTGGGATGCGCATAGTGTATGCTATGGTATGGTTTGACCATACTTTGACTTGCAACTAGCTAGCTCGCAAAGATGGCATGTGGAGAAGCTAATGCGCGTTCCGGCCAGAGCAAGGCGTAGCACGAAGAGGAGCAAACGCGAGCAGCGCGTGGGTGGCCACGGCCGACCGAAACGAGGCCCCGCGCGCGGCACGCGTGGACGGATGGTCGGCGTTGCGGTGGTGGTGACGAAAAGGCTCACGGCAAGGACGCGCCACCCCTCGCGGCCGCTCTGGGGGCGGGTCGATGTCGAGCCCCCGAGCGTTACCGAAGAGACGGCGCGACGCCGCGACGGAGGCGATGAAGAAAAAAGGGTCCCGCCCGGACAGCGAAACCAGCAGCAGCGCGGTAGCATAGTACCGCACCACGGTGGGCGCCAACTGCCGTGGTATTCTTACGGGGGGCTTGCGAGTCGACAGATGCCACAAGGGCTTAGTGTGAGGGTAAGACTGCTGCTGATAGGACCGGGAGCGGGTATGCGAGTAGCACGCACTAGTTTACCCAGGTTCGGGGCTCTCCGGAGAGATAACACCCCTACTCCTGCATGTCTGAGTATATCTGGTATATCTGGTATAGAGTGCTCCTGGAGCTGTATCTGAAAGCAGTGCCACGGGCATCTCGTTTCATAAATGCATGTATGTGGTATGCTAGTGGCCGGCCATGCCCAAGGCATGTGGCCGAATGGATGGGTGTGCTCCTACGTGAGTGCCCATGAGAGTGTGTGGTTGATGGATGGATGGCTGCTATATATAGTGTGTAGCTAGCTTAATGTGTAAGCTAGCTAGTGGCATGGGTGGTAGTGGCTTTGGTTGTAAGCTACCTTGGGTAGCTTACAAGCCAAGCTATGTAGGCATAGCTAGTGGCATGGTGCATGTCATGCTTGTCCCCTAGGCACTTTTTATAATAGTGCCAAGGGGACAGGTACACTGTAGATGATGGCGTCGCGGTACAGCTGTCTTATCCGAGGTATGGCCGTCTCGTCGGTGTCTTATCGGGCTGCAGTCGGCAGCCGGCAGGAGCAGCCGGGCTGTCGAACTGAGGGGCTTTGCTAGCCCCGATGTCTTGAAATATTGTCTTGCCGTCTTCGGGGTACCCGTGGTCAATTACTCCGTCAATGGGCTGTTATTTCACTTTATGTCACAATACTTATGGCTATTCTCTCTTATTTTACAAGGTTTACATAAGGAGGGAGAATGCTGGCAGCTGGAATGCTGGGCTGGAAAAGGAGCAATTATTAGAGACCTATTCTGCGCAACTCCAAAAGTCCTGAAACTCCACGGAACGTCTTAAAATAAATAAAGAAAAATCCTCACCAAAGATGAAGGCCAGGGGGCCCACACCCTTCTCACGAGGATGGGGGCGCCCCCCTACCTCGTGGGCCCCCTGGTGGCTCTCCGACGTCCATCTTCTCATATATGAAGTCTTTCGATGAGAAAAAAATAAAAAGGAACTTTTCGGGACGAGACTCCGCCGCCACGAGGCGGAACCTTGGCGGATCCAATCTAGAGCTCCGGCAGAGCTGTTCTGCCGGGGAAACTTCCCTCCCGAAGGGGGAAATCATCACCATCGTCATCACCAACGCTCCTCTCATCGGGAGAGGGCAATCTCCATCAACATCTTCACCAGCACCATCTCATCTCCAAACCCTAGTTCATCTCTTGTATCCAATTCTTGTCTCAAAGTCCGGGATTGGTGCTAGTAGGTTGCTAGTAGTGTTGATTACTCCTTGTAGTTGATGCTAGTTGGTTTAATTGGTGGAAGATCATATGTTCAGATCCTATATGCATATTATTACCCCTCTGATTATGAACATGAATATGCTTTGTGAGTAATTACGTTTGTTCCTGAGGACAAGGGAGAAGTCTTGCTATTAGTAATCATGTGAATTTGGTATTTGTTTGATATTTTGATAAGATGTATGTTGTCTAGCCTCTAGTGGTGTTATGTGAATGTCGACTACATAACACTTCACCATTGTTTGGGCCTCGAGGAAGGCATTGGGAAGTAATAAGTAGATGATGGGTTGCTAGAGTGACAAAAGCTTAAACCCTAGTTTATGCGTTGCTTCGTAAGGGGCTGATTTGGATCCATATGTTTCATGCTATGGTTAGGTTTACCTTAATATTTTTGTTGTAGTTGCGGATGCTTGCAATAGAGGTTAATCATAAGTGGGATGCTTGTTCAAGTAAGAACAGCACCCAAGCACCGGTCCACCCACATATCAAATTATCAAAGTATCAAACGCGAATCATATGAACGTGATGAAAACTAGCTTGACGATATTCCCATGTGTCCTCGGGAGCGCTTTTCCTATTATAAGAGTTTGTTCCGGCTTATCCTTTGCTACAAAAAGGATTGGGCCACCTTGCTGCACCTTATTTACTTTTGTTACTTGTTGCTCGCTACAAATTATCTTATCACAAAACTATCTGTTACCACTTATTTTAGTACTTGCAGAGAATACCTTGCTGGAAACCGCTTATCATTTCCTTCTGCTCCTCGTTGGGTTCGACACTCTTACTTATCGAAAGGACTACGATAGATCCCCTATACTTGTGGGTCATCACCTAGTATTCCTCCCCTGCCTGCGCCCTCCCCTCGACCTCACTGCACCGCCCCCCGGCCATCCATTCAAGCCCCGCCGACCTCCAGATCGGGCGCAAGCAGCTCCTGCGCCCCACACCCCTATGATAGACACCAATGTGCCGCTTCCCCGGGGAACAGGTGGACTAGGTGCTCCGCGTGCCTATGCGGGTGCTGCTTCTTTTAATTGCGGTTCGACTGACCCTGAATTGAAATCCAGGCGGGCTACTGACCTCTAGCAAAGGTGAAATAGTAAAAGGGAGGAAACATTGTGCATTTAGTCTCACGAAGAAGATGCAGTAAGAAGTGCTCAACTAGTTTCTTTCATGGGATGAATATGGTGTGAGCGGAGACATACGATTTGCACGAATAAGGGAAGAGGAGTACCTCTTTCTGCTGGCAGTGTTGTGTCCTCCTTCTGTTTTTCCGACGATCTTCTTGTTGTTCGCCAGAAACCAGAAGTTGTGGAGGACGGTGCAGCCTTGGACGAACCCATGGCCAAGTTGTTGAGTGTGGTGCGGCGGCCGTCTATCGGCGGCGGGGAAGCAGATCCAAGGCGGCGAACGACGGCGTAGCGGGAACAGCTCCAGTGCGGTGGACGGTTGCGACAGTGGAGCCGCAGCAGTGAGGCGCAGGACGGCGTGGTCGGAGTGGTTCTGGTACGGCGCACGTCGGCGTCGGCGTCGTGGAGGCAGCTCCGCCTCGGCTTTAGCTGCTAAGTCCTTGAGGTGGATTGGCCGCTATGGGGTGGAGGACGGAGGAGGCTGGGGTTTCGCGGGTGGTGGAGAGGTCGTTTTCATGCCCACGGAGTATGAATGGGGAAACGGAGGGAGGCGGGGAACTAAGGGGGAACACTGTTTCGGTTTGAGACGCACTTGTTTGAAATTTGGGGAAAGTTACAAACTTTCCCCCCATCTAAAATTTCGGACATATTGCGGGTTGGGGGTAGGACAGTCATGTCAGGTGTCCCAAATGTGGGCGGGATAGATTTCGGCCGAGCGCATGGGTAGGCGCCCATGGCGTATGAATGCTTCTCTGGCGTCTTGGTGAAGTTACAAACCTACCCCGGTTTAGACCTTTGGACATCGGGCCGATAGGCTACACATGCCAGAGTCAGGACAGTAATTTCCTACCACCAAAACATTAGTCTCGCGCGGTTTCGGGTGACCAGAGGCCTATTTGGCGCTTCGTTCAATATTTGGGAGCAGAAGCACTAACGTTTTCGGTTCTCTTGAATTGAACTTTCAGGATTTGTCAAACTTCACAAATCTTTACTCTTGAAAATCCTAAAGCTATGAATATTTTGGAATGGAGGGGGTACATTTGAATATACATTGTACACGAGTATATATTAAAAAATATGCAACTTACCTCAGTTCATGCATGGTTCCAGATATAATCTCCTTGGTTGCAAAAAAAGTTAGATATGCGTATGAATATATATAGCATGTTCAAACTCACAACAAAGACGGATGCCCCCTTTTACATCTGATTTACAAATGCCATTATCTCGGGTTCAAATAGATGAATGCACTTCCTATGAATTCGAATCTTCGAAACCCCCTTTATGTTGAATTCGACATGTATTCTATTCCGTAGCTAGCAATTTGGAATGTATCCATGCAAGTGACAAATGTATAAAATGCTTCACACTAACAACATGGAGTGCACTAATTAATGTTTATATATGAATTGCAAAAGCATCCATTGCCTGTATTTCAAACCGCTCTCACTCTATGGATCGATAATATGAAATAAACACATGCACATGCTACAATTCAATTGTAGTTGAAGAAAGAGCCTACTCCTGGTACTGTATATTAGTGATAGGGGTGTGTACAAAGTACACGTGAATACCAGGCATTGTGCGTGTGTGTATACTATCGACGAACTAGCCCCCAAGCTTGTATAACATACTAAGGGCCTAGGGTTACAAACCATATATAGTCGGCTTATCACCAGTGGGGATAGAGTCCTCCGCGACTCTGGTAGCTTCGTGTTTTACGCTGAGTCCTCCACATGGGTCTTCGTATAACACGTCTCGGTCCAACCTATATGTGGCGCAGGATGGAACCGACCCATGAGTCTTCATGTTGACCCACCACAACTAGAAATGATGTGCCCACCACACCACACACGCAATCGGCCACTAAGAAAATAAGCATATACAATAGTACAACGGTATCTAGCTCACGATACGTCTCCATATTTTGTTGATGACACCGATGGACTTTGCATTTGATGCGTGCTCCGTATTTTGTTGACGACACTTACGGTCATTGTATTTGAAGCGAAAGCACGATATGGTCACTGGACTTCATAATAAGCTCATACGGTCACCACATACATTTTGTCGTGCTAACCAACATGTGGTTGGATGGTTAGAGGACAGTGGTTTCTCGAGCCCACCAAGGTTAAAGTCCCGGTGCTCGCATTTATCTTGTGTTAATTTCAGTATTTTCCGGCGACGTACATTCAGTGGGAGGAGATGTTCCACTCGACTACGAGGCACCTATGGTGACTTCGTAAAATCTCAAGATCATATATGCTGGCCCACTCTCTCGAAGGTGCTCATAGGGGTAGGGTTCGCGTGTGTGCGCTTATAGCGGTGAGTGCTTGCGCGTATATATGAGCCCTTGTGTCTGTACCGTGTTAAACAAATACATATCATGATTATACGGTCACTGGCTCACCCGTACAACTCCGTATTTTGTTGACGACATAATCAATTGACCAGTCAAACGTTCCACGCGGCGCAACTAGTGTTGCACCATCGGGACGTGTAACCGTGGGGCCCACATGTCAGCCCGTATATGAAAGAAAGAAATGGTAGTTTGAGTCTGTACTGTGTTAATAAAATAGGAGTACATTTTAGGGTGATCATACGGTCACTGGCTCACCATACAGCTCCGTAATTTGTTGATAACACAATCAATTAACCAGTCAAACGGTCCACATTCAGCAGCGCACATTACCATAGGGGCCACCCGTCAGCGTGTATATGAAGGACAGAAATGGTAATGAATTAGTGGTCGGTGGGTATTCGAAGTCGTGAGACCTCTGGTTGGTAGTCACCGGCGGTTGGGGGCGTTCATTGGGCGGTGGGGTGGGGATCCCCGGAGAAAACGCTCGGCAGGGGGGGGGGGGCAGAGGGATGGCCGGTGCGGCGGCGGACCGGCGGTGGGGAGTGGTTTCGGGGAGGGCAGGCCGGCCGCGGGCGGCGGGAGCTGGCGGTTCGGCCGGTGGTGGCTGGCGGCTCAGGGGGGTGGAGTTTGATGATAAACTGGGGGCCCTTGATTTCGTATCCAACGGCTGGAAAATCTAATGACCAGAGATGAAAAAGTCAGTCGACTGACATGTAGCCTCACCCCGCACGTACACAAGACACGCACGCAAGACATGCACGCATGTAAGCGTGCAACACTGACACGTACACACACACGCATGCTGGCGTGCAACACTGACACGTACACATGCACTCACGAACACACGCACGTACGCGCCCATGCATGCAACACTGAAACGTACCCTTGCACACACGCAACACTCGCACGCCTGCATGCACACACCACACGACGCAAGACACACGTTCAACCTATACGTGCATGCACCCTTTGTTAAGGACATGGATTGTTACGGGTATTAATCAATCTTATCTGTGATAAGCAGAACATTGATGTTTGCAGTGGTCTTTGTGAATCACAACGTATCGAATGGGCTATCAACATAGTAGGCTTATCTACATGAAAAAGATGACGTCACACTCAATGAACAATCATCGGTTTATGAAATGCCCGCTTCTGACCGCCCTGGCCCACCAAAGGTTCCTCTGCTGTGCGCTGCCTGCATTGGGTCACTGACATGCATGCCATGCACCCAAAGAGCCCACATGTCAGTGGAAGAATGGCGCGGTGTCCTAGGTCAGAGTCGAGGGCGCCACTCGCGGCACGCCCGGCTGAACAGGCCTCCGTGCCGCATTCAAACGCCTCCATGAAACCCGCCCGTGTGGAAGCCGAGAAACCCACTCTGGACACACGTTCGTTCATGACCGGGCCGGCGTTAAACGCAATGCCGGCCAAGCTCCTCCCATACGCCATCTATTTAATCTCCTATTTAAACGAGGCCAAACGCCGGCCAAGAATCGCACACCTCCGCTGCTCCCCTATCTCCTCCACCATTTTGTCCACTCTTACAATGGCTTACGAAGAGTAGTTATTCCGCATCCAAGCCGGCTGGGTAGCCCGCCGGATACGAGCTATGCAGCTCGCTGATCCACCTCCCTCCCCTCGCCCGACGGAGCCAGTTGCCACCCCAAGCCGGCGCACGGTTCAGCAACTCGCCGCTCCAGGCCAGCTCGACGAGGAGTGGCGCACGGGCGTCGTTGCTGCCGTCCACGCCGCCGCCTCGTACTGCGTCTCCCGTTTCTGTGGCCGAGACCCCCATGCCGGCGGCCGCGACATGCAAGCAGCGACAGAAGCCGGGTGCGTGGAGAGAGACGAGTCGGTGGCCGGCGTCTCCCTGTCCGCCGCCATCATCGAGGAGAAGTAGAACACGGGAGGCCGCCGCCGCTTGGGTCCCATGAAGGCCACCGCGGAGGCGACACCGGCGTACACAACAGGTGTCTTGCTGGATCCTTTTTTTGCGAGGACCTTCGTCGACCCTGCATGGACTCCACGGAAGAGGGAAATGTTAGGATGAACTCGAGTCGGTGCCGGCCATGGCGAAGTAGTGGCCGGTGATGAACTCGAACCGGTGCCGGCCACCATCATCTTCGGCACCAACCAATGATATCTGTTGGGTAGTGGGGAAGCGAGTCGTCCTTTGCGCTGAAGCATATACCTCCGGGGCTCCCGACAGTCCGGTGATCGTGCTGCCGGACATGAGGAACACAAATCGATCGGCGGGCGACCATTTAGGCCAGGCATTATATACCTGTGCTATCCAAAACTAGCACCGCGTAGTTCATTTGAATGTAATGAAATCTGTCATGTTTGTATGAAAATTCGGTATTTTATATGATTTTCGTCGTTGTTTATATGAAATATCAGTTTGTCTACGTGTTTGCGTGAATTTCGTCCGGTTGGTTGAGTTGCTGTCATAATGTGTGCGGCTATGGTTGGATGGCGTAATTTGCGGGTCGCCGGTCGGTCTGCGGGTGGCTCGAGCGGCGTTGTGGGACAAAAAACACAGCTCGTGCGAGCTCGTCTCCAACGTGCGCGCTGGAGGATGCATGACAGCATGAGCACCCGAGCCATTCCTCGTTCATCGGTGGCAAAGGCACCGGTGGACAAAAGGGTCGCCAATATTTTGGCTACCCCGGGCAAGATCCAAACATCCCCTCCCAAAAGATTCAAATCCCTCGTTCGCCGTGGAATTTTGCCATGTGTTGTTTTCATGGACTAGCAAGATGCCCGTGCATTGCACGGAACATCAAGATGCATTTTTTTACAAACTCCCGCATGCATGCAAGGGATAATTAATGTCCTCCTTTGCTAGTACCACGAGGCAAACACCATTAATATTGCATCGATTAGTGTTAGTGGCCTTGTATATCTGCAAATTGTAATTTTGATAGTGGCCCCTTGTATATAAAAATGGAGGGAGAAAGATGAGAGATAAGGTGAGGAGGAGTGGGGCGTGGTGGTGACTGGTGGTCGGACTGGGCGGAGGCATGGGGATGGACGGCGCATTATGTCTAGGTTTGTATCTCTCTCACACACACACGTAGGTGGGGGACGTGCACGAAGAGAAGAGGTGCATGCACGGTGCACGTACTCCCGTCTCTTTCCCAACCACACCCGTGTGGGTACACGGTGGAGCTCATTTCCGTACGAAAAAGGCAGCCCACGTGGTAATTTGGCACGTGTACTGGTTGTCCACTTGGTGGAGGGAGGATCGTCTACCACGGGTGAACAAACAAATTGCGACTTGACGCGTTATGTTAAATTAAAAAAAGAGGCAAACCATGTGGGTCCTACCTTAGAGGCAAGGCTCTATACACTGGAGTACTTTTGATGTGTCCCGTCAATTCGTAGAACGAGGAGAAGCTTGCTTAGTACGCCATCTCCCCCGCCCACGGGCGCGGTGGCTCGTAGGATGAGGTGAAGCTTTCTTACTACGCCTTACGCTCGCTCCCTCGCCCACGCGCGCGGTGGCTCGTAGCACGAGGGGAAAATTTTACTACTCCCTCTGTTTACTCCTCGTCCCTACTACGTACTTTGGTTAGTACTCCCTCCATTTACTTATACAAGGCCACTATAAAAAATACATTTTGCATCTATACAAGGCCACAAATAGTAATCGAGACAAAAGTTACTACTCCCTTCCTTCCAGTTTATGGCTCAATTTCAAAATCTCTCCAACCAAGGTAGACGGTGAGTGGTCTAATTAATTTCGTAGTTTGCACAAGTAATTAGTACGCTCGTTTTTCTCAAGAAGTTATGTTTACCGAGGCATTAATTAGAACGAATGCATGAATGACCACTAAATTTCCATGAACTTGTAAATGCATTGGTTAGTTTCCTCTTGACACTGCTTGCGTCGGGTGATCTAACGCACCTCGAAATCCAACATGTAATGGTACTACTACTAGTATAGTAGAATTGAGACTTATCAAACGGAAAAACGAATGTTTTTTAGATGAGCCCTATAAACCCTAGTGGGTATGTACTCCGTAAAAGCAGATTTTTCCAAAACTAAGTCACCCCCTTTCATGAATTCTATAGTATACTCCTCCGTCAATGCTCCCTTTCATGAATTATGTACTTCCTGTCGTCGACATGTGGGACATATAGCAACCAGGTCGATGTGTCAAGCACCAAATAACAGTGCAGAACAGCAGGGGGACGCACCCCACTCGTACCAGCCCAGTAGTAGTAATGAGCAATGAGACATCAAATCACAATGCCGCACTTTCCCAGACGGACGAAGCAACCATCATTTCACACTTCGGTTCGCCATCATCTCAAACCATGTACTAGTATTGCTTCTGCCTCAAGAGGGACACGCGCATCGCCTTGGTACATCATGACACGTGGGACCGCATGACAGGTCATGCTCCCCCGCCGATCGCTCGGTAAAATCACCTCATTTTTACTATACTTCCTCCGTATCGGTTTACTACATGGCATGCACGTCGTTCTAGGTTGAGAATTTAACTGGCTATATATGTGATGAACAGTACTCTAGCCTTTTAAAAATGTATACTTTTGTACAGTAGTACTATTGATGGATTACGCCATGGAGCAAAAATTGAAATTAAAAAAAAGGTGGTACATATAGAGAGCGCTCGTAGCCAAATTATGCATATAGTACTAGTAAAAAAGCTAGTACGTGCTTAATTGGGGTGCTAAATTCTATTAAAGTAATACTAGTAGTATGTACATATTGAAGAGTTAAAGTAACTAGAAAAAACATAACATAGTTCTGCTGGGGTCTCAGCACAACACACCCCTCAAATTAAACTAAGCACACCTGAAATTAAACTATGCAACTAATCCGGTAGACACTGCATTAGAAGTTTAGAACCACCATGAGCAATGACACTGCCACCTTACTCGGAGTCCTCGTCCACGTCCTCAACTTCGTCCTTGTCCCTATTCCTCTTGGCCGATACTTCTTTGTTTGAACCGCACACTTGGTTGTTGCTCTTCATCCAACCCTTGTAGATATTGAAACAAAGGTAGCCATCCATTGCAGCGTAGTGGATGTGGTCTATATCTAGTACATTCCGCTGCCATGCATGACGATGAAACATGTATGGAGGTTTCTCCAGTTTACCGTACGAAGGATGAACCATGGCTCCTGCCAGGGTCAACATTGAAGGCTGACGAGAGGGCACCAGCTGATTCTTCTGGAGGTCGAAGGGGTTGCCTACAATGAGGCCTATCCGACCCAGGACTTCTTCGTCGTTCGTAAAGTCTACAGTAACGAATTTCACTATTTTGTCCTTGAGGAAGTTCTTAAAATCCTGGCACTCAACGTCGGCATGGCATATGTGGTAGACCAAGCAAACGTTATGTACGCAAATCTGGATCACGGCGGGCTTCTTCCTCTCTTCGTCCTTTAGATCCTTCTCTCGTCCCAGGACTGTGGTGTACTCAACATCTAGCCCAGCGACCCACTCATCATCTGAGTTTTCGAACATGCGTCTGAAGCGAGAAAGGCATCCTTTCAACGTCGCAGAAGAACAGGTGTAGATGACGTCGAACTCATCGCCGGTGATGGTTCTAACCTTGTACTCACCGCCGATCGTGGAGATTTGACATGCCATGGATTTGGGAGGAGGGTTAGGATTAGTGGAACTGCCGTAATGTGAATGAACGGGACGACTAGGAGTGAACCGCCGTAGTATTGAAGGACGTGCGGGGACGAGTAGGAACGAACTGCCAGCGTGCGAACGACAGGGTAGTGGCTTTCCATTCTCCCATGATACGGGCTTCCGAGAGCCCTTGGATCTGAGATCGAATGGTTGCTTGGCGTGATTCTAGACCTATGGGTGAATATCATATCCTGGAGGGTTATTCTGCAAATTTTCAGCAACTTAGCATGCGACCATTTGATCTCAGATCCAAGGGCTGCCAGCAGCCCGTATCATGGTCGCGCCTACCATGACCGTCGCATCGCTCGCGCGATCGCGCCCTTGGAGATTTAACACGGTGCGTTAGGCTACCTGATGTTGGCATGTCATACATAGTCATCACTTAGTCACTCATACTACAACAAGGTTGTCTATAAGTGTATTTTTTTACTCCTCTCTATCTCTTTCTTCGTACTCAAGGAAGAAACGGTGCTAAGCGCATGTATTTATTGCATTTGCCAAGGAGTGACCTCTTCCAATGAAATGGTGTTTCTAAGTTTGCTTCATTTAATTAGCTATAGACTCAAAATTGTCTTTTCACCTAGGTACACGTGCTTAGCACCGTTTCTTCCTTGGGTCACCAAAATAGTCTCTCTCTTCTTGATTAACTTGCCACATCAGACTTTATGCCTATGTGGCAAGCTTAAGCACCTATAGGATCAAGTAAAAGTAAGTACAATAGTGCGCTTTACATGGCATTTTTGCATATGTGGAGGAAAGAGAGGCAAGGAAAAAGTGGAGAAGTGGGCTCTCATGCAAGAGCCAGCCTCTACTACATGGTGGAGCATTGGGAGAGGCACCTGTATGGAGGTGGTCAGGAATCTGGGAGACTCACGCCGGTCGTAGCGACGCAGTTAAAATGATAATGGCAAGTCAAATCACGGGGCCCCACCTGTCCAGCAGTAACTCGCTATCAAATCACACAGCCCTACGTTTGCAGCAGCCTACTCCCTCGTCTTCTTGCGTCTCTGTCGAATCGACTAGGCGGAACTGCCCCGCCGCCTACCGTGCAGGAAAAGCCCCGCCCTCGAATTTTAAATACAACTACATCCGCTTAAGAATCCAATGATATACTTTTTGTGACATAGTAACTCATATTTAGTTAGTCAAATGGATGACCTAGAACTACATGCAGGCCCTATAAACCGAGATGCCTAAAAATAAAAAAAACCGAGACGGAGAGGGTAGTTCAACACGTATCTTTTTAGATCAATATAGTCGGGATTCACAAAGGAGCAAAACCAAGTGGTAGGCTGCTCCTGTCATGTTGGCGTAGCAACTCAAGCAAGGTCAGTCCGCACACGAAATGGCGACACACTTAACATGACCCCTTTGGCCGACATGTGGCTCATCCACCGTCTTGTTCCACGTGCGATGCACCAAATTACAGTTCGGAGCAGCGGTTGGAATTGGACGCACCCCGGTCGTAGCGCCGCAGTAGTAGAAAATGAGCAACGAGGGGTCAAATCACAAAGCCCCACCTTTCCCGCATTAAGCTGGACGAACGAAGAAACCATCATTTCACTCTAGGGCGCAAGAGCATAAAGAAAAGAGAAAACAATGATGCCTGCAGTAGCTACCTAGGGCACCCTAGGGTAGGGGTCTCCACTACAGATCCTTTTTTTAAAGCGCCTCCACTACAAATCGGCTTCTCCCTCGTCCTCTTGAAGAAAACCGATGATGAGTGCGGAGGTAGGGTTTGTAGGAGTACTACGGCGTGCGGGGCCACGTCGTAGTAAACGGGTTCGAGCCGACGCCATAAATATGTGTGGGCCGCTTGGTTTTACGGGAACGAGGCAACATTTTGGGTTCGGGGAGCAGTGGAGATATAGTACGTACAAAAAATTGTGGACGTAGGTTCAACCGAAAAGCAATGATGCATGGGCCCTGCATTTTGATATACCCGGGGCCGCGTGAAATTTGCTACTCTACTCAAAACTAGTAAGGTACACATGTATTGAACGCATGAGATTTCGAAACCAAATTATGAATAAATACACACTATAGCATGTAAAGCTTTGAGTCATATATGCATGATGTAGATATTCGTTTAGTTCTTAGAGTTCATCTCATTCAATATCAATAAGTTATATAAAAATGTTAAGATTCATGGGGTTGTGCATTGTACTCCCTCCGTTCCAAAATAGATGACCCAACTTTGCACTAACTTTGTACAAAGTTAGTGCAAAGTTGGGTCATCTATTTTAGAACGGAGGGAGTAAATCATAAAGTAAAAAACAAATAATTGCAATTCATTTAAAAAAATAATAATAAATTATGATACATAAGATTCTAGAACAAAGGAGAAGTGCTTGTGTTTTGAGGTTTGTGCATTATGCTTAAGTTCAACCATGGAGTCTTCTAAATTGTACATGTGGCAGATCTGCTGGAATGTTGATGATATCCAACGGCCAGTAGTGCTTGGTTCGCCTATCTCTGCACTAACGGGTTAGCTTCATCCAGCGATCATCTTTCAAAGTTATTGGCACACTATATAGTTCTTGTGCCATAGTTGCATGTTTTGGAAAAAAGCTACTAGTGGGTTGTACACTCTATTTAGGAATAGAAGATGTATACATGGAAGTTGTAGGGAAAGAGATGACATGGATCATCTCAATTCCTATGAGTAGGAATTGGAAAAGAGATGTCATTTGGTTCACATCATAGGAACTTTTCTATTGAATCTAGAGATGACATGTTTCTCAATTCGTATGAGGAGGGATTAGAAAAGAGATGTAATTTGGTTCATATCATAGGAAATTTTCTATTGAATATACGCTAATGTTTATTTTCATTTGAAACTAAGGGAGTATAGGAATCCATTCATATGAACCAAGTGGCTCTAAAGCTATAGAAATGATATCATGTTTATTTCCTTTGAAATGTGGAGTATATGAATCTATTCCTATGAACCAATTGGCTCTAAAGGAAAAAATCCTATAAAAATCATATCATATAGAGTTCCTATGATATTCCTCGACACTAAAGGATGCTTGAAATTGCTGCGGGTGATACGATGCTCTTTCTTTGTAGACTCCTCATCCAACTTTATAGTTACCTCTCGAAGATGAATGAAATGATATATATACATGGTATTCTACATGTGCAATTTGGTACACGAAAACTCGGTAAAAGTTTGCGAGGTTCGAATTTTCAATAAAGCTATATGCACTGCATTTCGGATCGGAGGGAGCATACAGCAGTTGCTAACACTCACGTGGAAGATTTGTGTGTAGGAGGAGTGGCTGTTCTGTTAAATGACATGGCAAAACTGACACTATCGGATGCCGATCTAATGGTCCTTACGGCGTTCGTCAGGAAAAGGCTTGTGGCGAACATTTGTCGGATAATGATTTACGGACACATGCATCGCATTGATACGTGCCCCCCTCTCTCTCATGCACACGCACCCTCACGAGTCACGACTCTCCCGAGTCCTCTCGCAGACTCGCACGTCGCACCCACCGTCTATCTGCAGGTAGACGTCACGCACATATGTGCTCTTCACACCCTACCCTCAGAACTTCTAAAAAACAAAAGACGGCACGCACATTTTATTTTAGCTCACATGTCACACACTTGTACTATTACTCTTGCGGCGAACGTTCTTTGGGCATAGTATATTGTACTCTCACGAAGAGAAGCGGTGCACCCACGCACTAGTTCTCTCACACCCACTCGCTGGTACACGTAGGAGCGCATTTTTTTGAAGCTGGTACAACAAAATCACTCCACTATATATAAAAGCAGGAGCCTTAGCGCTTGCTTTACTAGGGTTCCTCTCGTTCACTCTCTCATGCTCTCCAGATCGAAGCAACACATAGGTGGCCACACTCTCTCTCAACTCATGGCTGGTCACAAATCCGGCCGGACAACCTCGACCGGGGCAGGGGTGTAGATGCATCGTTCACGCTATCGTCGGTGGCGAGGGAGGAGACCAACGGCTGCCCGCTCGTCCCGATTGGCGGCCATGCCGTTCTCTCCGAGAGAGCGCCGGCTCGGGAGGGCCTCCGACCGCTTCTTCCTCCCTGTGGTATTGTGGCCAAGATGCGGCCTCCCGACGCCGTCTTTGCGACATGCCGACGACCCTCGGGTATATATTCCTTCAAAACCTGCCTTGCTCTACTGCCCCAGCTCCCTTCGTGTGGATCCTTTTCTACTTCCGTCCGCTGTTCCAAAGCCACCTAGACTTCTACTATTATTAGAAGTAAAGCTATTTCATACAGTCAACTCAAAGCGTTGGTTCAAACAGGGAAGAAAGTGGGAAAGCTGTAGCATGAATCTAGGACTTGGTTCTAAGAGGAAACGGGGGAAAGTAGTAATATCTGTCACTGTTTAAATAAATGTATTTCTTATTTGCGCAAACAGGGATGTCTGTCTCCATATCGTTTCGGGATGTCTGTCTCCGTATCGTTTCTATTCGCACAATCAAAAGCACACACCTCAGTTTTAGTACAACTGCGCAAAATGAGATGGCTATCCCTCGCTGCCATCGTCTAACCTCCCGTCTTCAAGGTATCCCTACATTGGTAGTAACTAAGGTAGAATGACCAACGCTATCTAAAAGAAGCTGATTCGTACATTTTACTTCCTGATTGCAGTGCAGGGACGAGCGAAAACAACTGCATCCTAGTCCGGAATGCACTTTCTACCAGTTCATCCCTGGACCAAGGACTAGCTGGCACGGCTGCACGGCGGTTTTTGGACAGGTGCGCGGACAAGAGGCATTGTGGTCTGCTTATTTATGCAAATAGCGGTGCTTAAATTTAGTGGAATGCACAAGCATTTCAGCTGGTCAGTACACTGCATGGTTCAGTTCAGCATTCCAGCTGAGACCACAATTATAATTGGTTATTCTGGAATGAGAGAACCTAACCCTGAATGGTGGCAACAAGAAAAAACCAGAGTGAACTCCAGGAAATTTAAGCCTGTCGGGAGGCCCTTTGCTCAGAGAGAAGTCTTGCTTGTTTTTTCCTGATTTGTAAACCTTCTCACAACTTTGTCTTTTGCTGTGAACTAGTATATGTTTGTTATGTTCTATGAATCATTGAGATGTATAAAATTGCTTAACTTATGCTTTTTCAAGTTTTTTATGAAGACGAGTTTAATGTGAGTGTTCCACATGAGCGCTGGACTAGCGTGTGAATGTTTGGAATTTATTACATTGTGGCCTCAATTAACTGCATGAACCATTGTAACAAGATACATAGTTGCTTATATGTCAGACAGCAGATTGTTGATTGTTAGCTGGTCGATAGCCTAGTGTTGAAGCGAGCTGAGCCAATGTGCCGTGTTTTACACAACTGCTTACAAGTAGGCTAGCACCAACAGTGTTTACAAGTACTTATGTATACGTCGGCGCACGGTTCTCGAACGAGTGCTCTATTTCATCAAAAAAACACTGCTCGTATGATAAACTGTGACAACTTATGTCTTACCATGCCATATTCATGAAAAAACTAGTGAGGACACATCTGTTTCGGCAACAATTACGATGGTTCTCACATGATTCACGGGCACACAAAAGTAGCAGCAGTTCCCATAGACGGATTCAAACAGAGTACTAGCCCCAGAGGGGTCGATAACAGGCAAGGTTCGGATAATTAGACACAATCCAAACTACTATTAAACACTAGCTGGGGCAACTATTTCATGCCTCGATCTAATTTGGGCTGGACATAAGACGGACCTTGCCATGAACATCATCGAGGACATCCCGCAGCAGCTCAATCCTGTGAACCTTCATGAAGACAACCTTGTGGGCTTGCCACTGATAAACTTGTTTGTGGAGGCATGCCACGTCATCTTCCTGCGTAAGCTTGACAAGAACAGTATTCCTCACAAACGAAGGAGTAGCTTTGAACTTCTTGTGCTTCAGTACACCCTAGACAACACGCCTGACAACAGTGAGGCTGGAATACAACTCTTCATTGGTATAACCGCAAATGGCTTCCAGGATCCAACAGCCTAAGAACTCTATTTTCCCAGTGCGTATATTCAGGTCGTCCGCCTCATAGCGAGTGACATGTACAACCACACAATCCTTGTCTGCATCAGGGCTCTAATTGAAACAAACAAATTCTGAATTACTTTTCAGTATAAGAAACACAAGTTATTTAAACCACTACGTATACCATGGCATCGAAGCTAATAAAATTTTGCATTATTAATCACCACATACTTCCTTTTCTAAAAAAAATCACCACATACTTAGATGAAAAAACACAATCGAGATCGGCAAAGAAGGAGCGGGGGGGGGGGCACATCCTCGAAGGGGGAAAACTGCTCCTGCAGTGCCACGGGGGCTGTAACCTCAAACGGGGCGTTGACCATCTCAGTATCTGGGGTCGCCTTGGTGGTTGCTTCCATCTTCTTGGAGCTCTCTGTCTCGTGGGGATCAGCCTCCCGCGTCTGCTCCAATATCGGCAGATCTTTGCCTGGTTCTCCTTTGTCCATCATGAAACTGACGAATACTAGGAGACCAGTGAAAGGAAAACACAATCGCAATGACAATGAAACAAAAAAGAGAGTGAGGATTGGTTACTGCTTTGCAAAAGTTCTTTTTTTTCCTCTGAACGAAAATATACCAACATCACGGATCCGCTTACCTTCCCTTCGTTCGGAGAGAAGAACAGTGGCAGATGCAAGTGTTGCCTTTCTTGAAGACAGTGAGGGAGAAGGGGATTCAACAAAGAGTGAAATGATGGTTGCTTCATCCGTAAAACTTAGACTGCGGGGAGGTGGGGTTTTGTGATACGACGGCTCGTTACTACCGCGCTACGACCGGGGTGACTCTCCGCCTGCATACTGCCTTCTAATTTGGTGGATGGCATTCGGGCCCGCGCACTGCATGGCCAGCATGTCGGTGAACAAAAGTATAACGACATTCAGTAGAGGAAGACGTTTCAATGACCTAGGAGGAGCCAGAAGCGGTAGAGTGTCTCCACTGTACTAGTAGTAATTGTTTTTCTGAGTAGCTATAGAGTGTCTCCACTATACTAGTAGTAATTGTTTCTTGGGTCCCAAGACAAAACAGCCCATCCACACTAGTAAATAGTAAAATAATTCAAAAGCCCATATATTTACTCAATGAGAGGTGCTACCCACACCTAGCACACCGCCCCCCTCCCCAAAAAAACCTGGGTGCTCTTCTTCCTCCTTGCTCCCACCCACCTCATGTCAGCTCGCTCCACTCGTACCCCCAAATTTCTCACCTCACTCCTACAGAAAACCCCAACTCCCCTTCTTCCTCACTCCTACAGAAAACCCCCAGCTCCCCTTCTTCTTCGCTCGCACTACAACTAGGCTCGTCATTCGTTACTCTGCTCAAATCCGTGAGCGCGACGCGACGCCCTTGAGGAAAATGGAGTCGGCTGACCCTAGCGCCAAGAAGATGAGGCTCCCGTCAGCGGCGACGCCTGTTGTAGATCCCGCACCCAGCAGCGCGGGGAGAAGCGGCGACCCCGCCCCCACCGGATCCCAGGAACCCATAGAATCTCGGGTGGACTGCATCAGCGATCTCCCGGACGCCATCCTTGGGGAGATCGTCTTGCTTCTCCCCACCAAGGATTGCTGCCGCACCCAAGTGCTCTCAATTCGGTGGCGCCCTCTATGGCGCGCCGTTCCCCTTAATCTCGACTGTCGTCAGCTATCTCTCTTCAATGATTTTGAAATCCCCAGAGCCATCATCTCCTCCCACCAGGGCTCCGTTCAAAGCCTCTGCATCCCGTCATGCTACCTGAGCAAGCATACCATGCCCTGCACGGTGGACGCCTGGCTGGAATCCCCTGAATTCACAGAACTACACCTGCTTGAGTTCTACTATTCCCCTGGAAATCACATACCACATACCGAACGCCATGAACTTGTGCCCTCAGCACCGATGTCAATCTCGGGGTTTTCGTCCTCTCTCCACACCGCCACCTTTGCGCAGTGCTACCTACCAGACAATCTGGTACTAAACCTTCGATTCCCATTTCTCAAGAAACTTCCACTTGTGCGGGTTCGTATATCGGAGGCCTCATTGCGCAGCATCATCCACTCTAGTTGCCCTACGCTGGAGTGCTTGGTGCTTGTTTTCACAGTTAGAATTGGTTGTCTCCAAATAAAGTCGCCTAACCTTGTAAAAATTGGAATTTCTTTTGATGGAAGGCAGCTCATCATCCAAGATGCCCCTTCACTTCAAAGGTTGATCCTTGATTCTAGTTATTCACTGTTGCAAATAATCGTCCTCTCTGCGCCTAAACTAGAGACCTTGGGTGTAATACATGATCTCTGTGCTCATTTCAATATGGTGTTTGGCTCCATAGTTCTTCAGGTACTTTATATTATCATCTACACTTGTAACCATAAGCTGCATTTTAAATTTCTGCGCATAATTTATATATCATCTTGGAGTACACATTTTGTACTAATATTATGTTCTACGCTCAATGAAGAGTTTCTCCATGGATGGCCTATCAATGGTGCTGGATTCTGTCAAGATCTTATATATCCAAATGAATAGTTTTGATCTGAACAAGATTATTGGCTTGCTACAATGCTTTCCATGTCTGGAGAAGTTGTATATAAAGGTGATAATTTCACGCACATTGGAAGCCCGCATATAGTGTAGTAGAATTAACCGTTCAGTTGTTGCTCTTTCGACACTCTTCTTTTAGACCTTATCTGTTTTCAATCTTCATGTCTATTTAGGCAATAGGACGGGGTAAAAAAGTTATAACCAATCGGTGGATTCGTACGCATCGGGATTTTCTCACTTCTCATGAGATTCGATTGAAGACAATAATGCTAGAACGATATGTAGCCAACCGCGCAAACACAAGATTTGTCACATTCTTCCTGCTGAATGCGAGGTTACTATTGTCCATCAGGCTTAAGTTTATCAGTAGCATGGTTTTGACGGATGGGTATGTCGAAGAGCAAAAAAAGGAGTTTCAGGTGGGCAAAAGAGCTTCCGAACGTGTCGGGCTTCTATTTACAACATATTGTGATCATAATCCAGTAAATTTTACGACCCAGGATGTTCATTCTATGGACCTGACCGATCCATTTGACTATGACTGCCGAAAACAGTGTTGGAGTTAGATGTTGTTGCCCTTTTCAATCTGGTTTTTTGTGAACCTGATGAACAATTAACCCTCGTGCTTTTGTACAGTTTGTAAGCTGGAGTTAGATGTTCCTTCCCTTTTCAACTCGGCTGTGACTGTCATATTTTCTTTGAAACAAGGCAAATGACTTGCCATTCGTTTAATTTAGAGTGAAATATTGTAAAAAATCCAAACCAAGGGAAATAACATCACTCTCGCCGGCTGCTTGAGCTCACTGTGCATTACAGAAGCCAAGTGATTAGCCCCCACCAGCACCCACAAACTTATTTCGAACTAGCAAATCAAATGGGCTGTAAATTTTCATAGGAAAGGCTGCATGACCGTGACAGATTTGGATTCTGGCATTTGGGTCCCGCGAGGAAATAGCCTATCCAAGGTGGTGTCGACTTACTAGCCAGTCAACAAACGATTCTGCCTACCAGCCGTTGGATTGACATCCAACATCTGTCGTGTATCTTCTATCTCTTGTCTTCTTCTTCCACCAATCGCCCAAACCAAACCACCCCGTCGGCTCCGCCTGCTCCCGCCTCCCATGGCTGGCTGCACCTCCGCCGCCCTACCGTAAGTACCCTCCAACGTTGGCCAGTACCTCCCTCTATTCCCCCACACGTCCTGTTATTCTCCAGCGACGTCAGCCCCAACACGCCCCCGCGCCCGAACCAGTCAACCCTCGTACTCCCCTCCGCCTGTGACTAGACCGACGCATCTTCAACGGCTCCTGTTCATTCCGTCCGAGGCCTTGCCGTCGTCCTCCGCCTTGTGGCCTTGGTTCGCTCGCCGTGCGTGGTGTGCCACCCTCTTGCGTTGTCAACGTCGTCAACAACCGAGAGGAACAAGGAGATGACTGTATGTGGAGAGGATGACAGTAGGGACCCACCAGCGTCATGGTAGTACGCAAGCAAGTGCCTCTATAGTACAAGCCCAAAAATATGGTTCCTCATAATGGTTAGACATCTGGGGCTCACACCATTGTCAACGTAGTCAATAAACGAGAGAATTACACTACGAGCGGCTGACACCAGGGACCCAACAAGTCGTGCAGTTTTTTTTGAGGAACAAGCAATTGTTATTATACTAGTTTTAGCGACGGATCAGGGTAATAACGGGGATGTGCGGGGGCTGTGGCCCATCTAGCCAGGGTTTTATTTATGTTTACCACATCATGAGACCAGTTGTGTTTTTTTGTTGCTGAAAATGGCTAGCCGAGTTCTATTTTTTTAAAGAAATACCCAAACACGGCCTACTTGCTTTATCGGCTCTGCTGGGCTGCAAATCTTTCAAGACGAGGAGAGTTTCATTCAGTTTGCCCAGAAATGGGTTGTACATTTTTAAAACACATCAAACCGGGAATTAGTTTCAATTTTTTTTCATTACAAGATCTTAAATTCCATTGATTTTTATGCGTGGACAATTATTTGGATTTTATATTTATATAAATTATTTTTCAACATAGTTTGAATGTGAATCGATATTTCTGGATTAAAAACAGTTGACCGCATCGAAATATGCAAAATTTCGTATACTTTTTAACCATAGCCACAATATGGGGTGTGATGCTAACAAAAAGAAGATGGGCTCCAAAAAAATTCTTATGAATTAGCAATTGGGTTGTACATTATCAGAAAGAATGGTAGATGGGCTGTATGCTGTTTTCCACAGATTTGAGGCTGACTTGTGCACCTACTACAGGTTGACGCGTATGCTTTCATAAAAAAGGTTGACGCACATGCAACGCCCTGTCAACTTAGTCAACACACGAGAGCAGTGACTGTTGGATGTCCATCCAATGGCTGTCGTGCCTCTTCAATCTCTGCTCTTCATGCACAAGCCGCTCAAACAAGCGCCGGCGGGACTGCCTGCTCCCTCCTCCCGCGGCTGGCTATGCTGCCGTGCAGGCCTCACGGCCCCACCGTACTCCCATCGCTGGCCTAGCCATCCCTCTACTCACCCACACATGTTGTTATTCTCCGGCGACGGCAGACGAACCAGTAAACCCTCGTACTCCTCCGCGTGGGAAACAACTGCCGAGTATTCCCTGGCTCCGTGCCATTCCCTTCCTAGGCCTCGCTGTCATCCACCGCCCTGGTGCTCTCGGCGCGGCCTGGTCAACCTGGTCAGTGAACGACATCCATCGGAAGTGGACTGTACGTGGAGAGGCTGACAGCTAGGTCCACGGCCGCACGCAAGGAAATGCCTCCTTATTACATGCAAAATAATGATTCCTCCACCTGACAGCTAGGACCCATGGGAAGGGCCTCTGTATTTCGCGAAAAAAACGTTCCCCCCGCTGACAGGTCGGACCCACCAGCTATATCTTCGCACGCAAGGAAGTGCCTCCTTATTACACCCAAAAAAATGAATACCCCCTGCTAGCTGGGACCCACCATATTGTTGGGCTGACTTGTGGGCCTACTAAGTTGACAGGGACGGAGAGCTTTGTCAACTTAGTCAATACTCCAGTGACCGTATGATGTACATCCAACAGCCATAGTGCTTCTTCAACCTCTGGTCTTCTTGCTCCAGCCGCCCAAAGCAGCGCCGGTCGTGCCGCCTGCTCCTGCCTCCCGTGGCCGGCTGTGCTACCGCGGAGGCCTCACCACCCCCATACTACTCCCACCACTGGCCAGGCCATCCCTCCACTCGCCCACACCCCCTGTTATTCTGTGGCGACGGCAGCCTCACACCGCAGCGGAACTAGTGAATGCTCGTACTTCTCTCCGCGTGGGCATCCACTGCCGCGTCTTGCACGGCTCCGCGTCGTCCCCTTCCTAGGCCTTGCCGTCGTCCACCGCCGTGGTGCTCTCGGCACGGCGTGGTCAATGTGGTCAACGACCGACTTCCATCGGAAGAGTACTGTACGTGGAGAGGCTGACAGCTGGGTCCACGGCAGCCGCAAGGAAGTGCCTCCTTATTACATGGAAAATAATTATTCCTCCACCCGACAGCGGGGACCCACCGGATGGGCCACCAGTATTTTGCAAAAAAAATCATTTCCCCCTGACTGCTGGGACCCCCGGACGGGCCACCGTATTTCACGAAAAAAACGTTCCCCCCGCTGTCAGCTCGGACCCACCGGAAGTGCCTCCTTATTACGCACAAAAAAATGAATACCCCCCCGGCTAGCTAGGACCCACCTTGCTGGGAGGCTGACTTGTGGGCCTACTAAGTTGACGGGGACGAAGGGCTTTGTCAACTTAGTCAATATGGACGATTCTAGCTCTAGTGACCGTACGATATCCATCCAACGGCCGTAGTGCTTCTTCAACCTCTGGTCTTCTTGCTCCAGCAGCCCAAAGCAGCGCCGGTCGTGCCGCATGCTCCTGCCTCCCGTGGTCGGCTGTGCTGCTGCAGAGGCCTCCCCGCCCCCTACTATCCCCGCCGCTGGCCCAGCCCTGCGATGACGGCAGCCTCACACCGCAGCCGAACCAGTGAACCCTCATAGTCCTCTCCGCGCGGGCTTCCACTGCCGCGTCGTACCCTTCCTAGGCCTCGCCGTCGTCCACCGCCGTGGTGCTCTCCGTGCGGCGTGGTCAACATGGTCAAGGAACGACTTCCATTGGAAGAGTACTGTACATGGAGAGGCTGACAGCTGGGTCCACGGCCACAACCCAGTTTTTTGTGATTTGCCAAGTAAGTCCCTTTGTCAAGCCTGTTGGGCTGCAAATCTTTCAAGACGAGGAGAGCTTTCATTCGGCTGGCCGAGAAAATGGCCCATCAGTAATGAGAAATGGGTTGTACATTTATAAAACACATCAAACTAGCAATTAGTTTCAAATATCTTTTTTTCATTTCAAGATTTTAAATTACATTAATTTTTATGCGTGGAGAATTTGTTGGATTTTATCGATATACATTTATTTTTAAAATCAGTTTGAATGTGAGTCAAAATTTCGGGATTAAAAACAGTTCAGACCGCACCGAAATATGCAAAATTTTGTATAATTTTTTAACCGTTGCCACAATATGGGCTGTAATGCTAACAAAAAAATATGGGCTCCAAAAAAACCTTAAGAATTAGCAAATGTGCTGTAAATTATTAGAAATAATGGCAGATGGGTTGTATGCTGTTTTCCACAGATTTGAGGCTTTCCTAAAAAAAGGTTGACGCACAAGCACTGACTGTTGGATGTCCATCCAACGGCCGTCGTGTTTCTTCAATCTCTGCTCTTCCTGCTCCAGCCGCTCAAACAAGCGCCGGCGGGACTGCCTGCTCCCTCCTCCTCGCGGCCGGCTGTGCTGCCGCGCAGGCCTCACCGCCCGACCGTACTCCCATCGCTGGCCTAGCCATCCCTCTACTCACCCACACCTGCTGTTATTCTCCGGCGACGGCAGACGAACCAGTAAACCCTCGTACAGTCGTACTCCCCTCCGTGTGGGAAACAACTACCGAGACTTCCCTGCCTCCGTGTCGTCCCCTTCCTAGGCCTCGCCGTCGTCCACCTCCCTGGTGCTCTCGGCGCGGCGTGGTCAACGTGGTCAAGGAACGACTTCCATCGGACGTGGACTGTACGTGGAGAGGCTGACAGCTGGGTCCACAGCCGCAGCAAGGAAGTGCCTCCTTATTACACGGAAAATAATGATTCCTCCACCTGACAGCTGGACCCACCAAATGGGCCACTGTATTTCGTGAAAAAAACATTTCCCCCTGACTGCTAGGACCCACCAGCTACATCTTCGCATGCAAGGAAGTGCGTCTGGGCAAAAAAACGATTCGCCCCCTGACTGCTGGGACCCACCAGCTACATCTTCGCAGGCAAGGAAGTGCCTGACAGTCGGGACCCACCTGGTCGAAGCGTACGTAGCGTTGTAATTCTGGTCGCGAACGTGTACGTACATACTGGTTGATGTAGAGGCGCGCATGTGTCGTAGTAGAGGCGCGCACGTGTCGTAGTAGAGGCGCGCACATAGCATGTACACGTACGTACAGCGGCCAGGGTGCAAGAAAGAAAATACGGCCACGTATGTGTACATACGGGCGGGGTCTCGAACGCCTACTCGTGCATACGTACGGCCAGGGCTCGTGTACATGGCTGGGTCGGAAACGGAGAAACAACGTCGTCGTCGTGTTCATGGGGAGGCAATGGAATGCGTCGTGTTCATGGGGAGGCAACGTAATGCGTCGTGTTCATGGGGAGGCAACGGAACGCGTGGGAGCCAACCAGCTGGGTCGGAACAGAATGCGTGGTCGTGTTCATCGGGAGGGCTTGGACGGAACATGCGATAGAAATGAGGCCTGGCGTACCGCACAACGGAGGAAACGGACCTCCTACGTTCGGAACGGGGTCCTGTTGATCGGGAGGGGTCTAGCGTACCGCAAAACGGAGGAAACGGACCTCGTACGGTCGAAACGGGGGTCCTGTTCACCGGGAGGGGTGTGGCGTACTGCAAAATGGACGAAACGAACTTGTGTTAGAGCGCTACGGTCGAAATGGGGGTCCTGTTCATCGGGAGGGGTGTGGCGTACCACAAAACGGGACTCCACGGGATACCGTTCATCTCCACCGTCGACCCCCTCCAGCCTCCACGAGCTATTGTTCATCCACCGTCGACCTCCTCCAGCCTCCACCTGTGACTGTTCATCCACGGGCTCCTGTTCATCCAGCCTCCACCGCGCGCTACTCCACCAGCTACTGTTCAGCCAGCCCTCTCCACGGGCTCCTGTTCAACCACCCCTCCACGGGCTACTGTTCATCCTGCCCTCCATCGTCTATTGTTCATCCTGCCCTCCACGGGGTGGTCCTATTCATCCAGCCCTCCACGGGGTCCTGTTCATCCAACCCCAACCGGCTCGATCAATCGGGGTCCTGTTCATCCAGAGGCAACACCACGGGGTCCTGTTCATCCACCCCCACCGGGAACTGTTCATCCACCCCCCCCCCCGCAACGCTCACTGTTCATCTAGAGGCAGCATCTATCAGCTTCAGTTAGCAGCAGTAGTGAAGGAATCGCTCGATCGGGTTCAGTTAATAGCCATCGATCGATCGCTCGGGTTTAGTAACGTGTAGCCTGCAGTGCAATCGCTCGGGTTCAGTTAGAGCCCAACGCCTCGCTCGGGTTCAGTTAGAGCCAATGCCTCGCGCACACGCGCGTATGTGTACGAGAGAAATGCGCATCGCTCGGCCCCCGACCTCCCACCATAACCGGGAACTCCCCGAAATTTTCCTCGCCCTCGCTTCTACCATGGTTTTTCCCGTCATGGACGGCCCAAAGAATGTCATGCAGCTGCGTCTCCGGCCCGCCCAGGACGAAAAGCCCATTTTCTGTCATGATTTTTTGTCATAGAAGTAGGAGCCCACCACATCTATGATGATACCGGGTTTTGTCACAATTATCATCATAGAAGTGTCATATGTATGACAGAAAAAAATTTCGTTCGGCCCAAAATGTCACGGATGTGTCTTTTTTGTAGTGCTTCCAACACACATCTTCACTTCACCCTTAACTAGTATCTGTTCATTTTGCAACTCCCGTTTCGAGTTACTACTCTTAGCAACTGAACCAGTATCAAATACCGAGGGGCTGCTATAAACACTAGTAAAGTGCACATCAATAACATGTATATCAAATATAGCATTGTTCACTTTGCCATCCTTCTTATCCGCCAAATACTTGGGGCGGTTTCGCTTCCAGTGACCAGTCCCTTTGTAGTAGAAGCACTTAGTCTCAGGCTTAGGTCCATACTTGGGTTTCTTCACTTGAGCAGCAACTTGCTTGTCATTCTTCTTGAAGTTCCCTTTTTTTCACTTTGCCCTTTTCTTGAAACTAGTGGTCTTGTTAATCATCAACACTTGATGCTCTTTCTTGATTTCTACCTTCATCGATTTCATCATCATGAAAATCTCGGGAATCGTTTACGTCATCCCATTGCATACTATAGTTCATCATGAAGTTCTACTAACTTGGTGATGGTGACTAGAGAATTCTGTCAATCACTATTTTATCTGGAAGATTAACTCCCACTTGATTCAAGCGATTGTAGTACCCAGACAATCTGAGCACATGCTCACTGCTTGAGCTATTCTCCTCCATCTTTTAGCTATAGAACTTGATGGAGACTTCATATCTCTCAACTCGGGTATTTTCTTGAAATATTAACTTCAACTCATGGAACATCTCATATGATCCATGACGTTCAAAATGTCTTTGAAGTCCCGATTCTAAGCCGTTAAGCATGGTGCACTAAACTATCAAGTAGTCATCACATTGAGCTTGCCAAACGTTCATAACATCTACATTTGCTCCTGCAAGCGGTCTGTCACCTAGCAGTGCATCAAGGACATAATTCTTCTGTGCAGCAATGAGGATAGTCCTCAGATCACGGATCCAATCCGCATCATTGCTACTAACATCTTTCAACTTAGTTTTCTCTAGGAACATATCAAAAATAAAATAGGGAGCTAAACGCGAGCTATTGATCTACAACATAGATATGCTAATACTACCAGGACTAAGTTCATGATAAATTAAAGTTCAATTAATCATATTACTTAAGAACTCCCACTTAGATAGACATCCCTCTAATCATCTAAGTGATCACATGATCCAAATCAACTAAACCATGTCCGATCATCACGTGAGATGGAGTAGTTTTCAATGGTGAACATCACTATGTTGATCATATCTACTATATGATTCACGCTCGACCTTTCGGTCTCAGTGTTCCGAGGCCATATCTGCATATGCTAGGCTCGTCAAGTTTAACCTGAGTATTCTGCGTGTGAAACTATTTTGCATCTGTTGTATTTGAACGTAGAGCCTATCACACCCGATCATCACGTGGTGTCTCAGCACGAAGAACTTTCGCAACGGTGCATACTCAGGGAGAACACTTATACCTTGATAATTTAGTGAGAGATCATCTTATAATGCTACCGTCAATCAAAGCAAGATAAGATGCATAAAAGATAAACATCACATGCAATCAATATAAGTGATATGATATGGCCATCATTATCTTGTGCTTGTGATCTTCATCTCCGAAGTACCGTCATGATCACCATTGTCACCGACGTGACACTTTGATCTCCATCGTAGCATCATTGTCGTTTTGCCAACTTATGCTCTACGAATATCGCTACCGCTTAGTGATAAAGTAAAGCATTACTGGGTGATTGCATTGCATACAATAAAGCGTCAACCATATGGCTCCTGCCAGTTGCCGATAACTCGGTTACAAAACATGATCATCGCATACAATAAAATATAGCATCATGCCTTGACCATATCACATCACAACATGCCCTGCAAAAACAAGTTAGACATCCTCTACTTTGTTGTTGCAAGTTTTACGTGGCTGCTATGGGCTGAGCAAGAACCGTTCTTACCTACGCATCAAAACCACAATGATAGTTTTTCAAGTTAGTGCTGTTTTAACCTTCTCAACGACCGGGCGTAGCCATACTTGGTGAAGGAAATATGCCCTAGAGGCAATAATAAAGTTATTATTTATTTCCTTATTTCATGATAAATATTTATTATTCATGCTAGAATTGTATTAACCGGAAACAAAATACATGTGTGAATACATACACAAACATAGTGTCACTAGTATGCCTCTACTTGACTAGCTCATTGATCAAAGATGGTTAAGTTTCCTAACCATAGACATGAGTTGTTATTTGATCAATGGGATCACATCATTAGGAGAATGATGTGATTGACTTGACCCATTCCGTTAGCTTAGCACTTGATCGTTTGTTTACCGCTATTGCTTTCTTCATGACTTATACATGTTCTTATGACTATGAGATTATGCAACTCCCGAATACCGGAGGAACACTTTATGTGCTACCAAATGTCACAAGTAATTGGGTGATTATAATTGTGCTCTACAGGTGTCTCTGATGGTACTTGTTGAGTTGGCATAGATCAAGATTAGGATTTGTCACTCCGATTGTGGGAGAGGTATCTCTGGGCCCTCTCGGTAATACACATCACTATAAGCCTTGCAAGCATGATAACTAATGAGTTAGTTACGGGATGATGTATTACGGAACGAGTAAAGAGACTTGCCGGTAACGAGATTGAACTAGGTATTGGGATACCGACAATCGAATCTCGAGCAAGTAACATACCGATGACAAAGAGAACAACGTATAGTGTTGTGCGGTTTGACCGATAAAGATCTTCGTAGAATATGTGGGAACCAATATGAGCATCCAGGTTCTGCTATTGGTTATTGACCAGAGACGTGTCTCGGTCATGTATACATAGTTCTCGAACCCATAGGGTCCGCACGCTTAAAGTTCTGTGACAATCGGTTTTATGAGTTTATATATTTTGATGTACCGAAGGTAGTTTGGAGTCCCAGATTTCATCACAGACATGACGAGCAGTCTCGAAATGGTCAAGACATAAAGATTGATATATTGGAAGCCTACATTTGGACATCGGAACAGTTCCGGGTGAAATCGGGATTTTACCGGAGTACCGGAGGGGTTACCGGAACCCCCCGGGGGCTAATGGGCCTTGTTGGGCCATAAGGGAAAGAGAGAGGGTCCGGCCTAGGGCAGGCAGCGCGCCCCCTTCCTCCTGTCCGAATTGGACTAGGAGCAGGGGGCGGCACCCCCCTTTCCTTCTCTTTCTCTCCCTGCCTTTTCCCCTCCTAGTAGGAGTAGGAAAGGGAGGAATCCTACTCCTACTAGGAGGAGGATTCCTCCTCCTAGGCGCGCCAACAAGGGCCGGCCGGCCTCCCCCTTGCTCCTTTATATACAGGGGCAGGCGGGCACCTCTAGACACACAAGTTGATCACAAAGATCTCTCTCAGCCGTGTGCGGTGCCCCCTCCACCATAATCCACCTCGATCATACTGTAGCGGTGTTTAGGCGAAGCCCTGCTGCGGTAACTTCATCAACATCATCACCACGCCGTCGTGCTGACGAAACTCTTCCCCGAGATCTACTGGATCGTGAGTTCGTGGGACATCACCGAGCTGAACGTGTGCTGAACGCGGAGGTGCCGTACGTTCGGTACTGAGGATCGGTCGATCGTGAATACGTACAACTACATCAACCGCGTTGTCATAATGCTTCCGCTTAACGGTCTATGAGGGTACGTGGACAACACTCTTCCCTCTCGTTGCTATGCATCACCATGATCCTGTGTGTGCGTAGGAGAATTTTTGAAATTACTACATTCCCCAAAAGTGGCATCCGAGCCAGGTTTTATGCGTAGATATTATATGCACGAGTAGAACACAAGTGAGTTGTGGGCGATACAAGTCATACTGCTTACCAGCATGTCATACTTTGGTTTGGCGGTATTGTTGGATGAAGCGGCCCGGACCGACATTACGCGTACGCTTACGCGAAACTGGTTCTACCGATGTGCTTTGCACACAGGTGGCTGGCGGGTGTCAGTTTCTCCAACTTTAGTTGACCGAGTGTGGCTACGCCCGGTCCTTGAGAAGGTTAAAACAACACTAACTTGACGAACTATCATTGTGGTTTTGATGCGTAGGTAAGAACGGTTCTTGCTCAGCCCGTAGCAGCCACGTAAAACTTGCAACAACAAAGTAGAGGATGTCTAACTTGTTTTTTGCAGGGCATGTTGTGATGTGATATGGTCAAGACATGATGCTATATTTATTGTATGAGATGATCATGTTTTGTAACAGAGTTATCGGCAACTGGCAGGAGCCATATGGTTGTCGCTTTATTGTATGCAATGCAATCGCCCTGTAATTGCTTTACTTTATCACTAAGCAGTAGCGATAGTCGTAGAAGCAATAGTTGGCGAGACGACAACGATGCTACGATGGAGATCAAGGTGTCGCGCCGGTGACGATGGTGATCATGATGGTGCTTCGGAGATGGAGATCACAAGCACAAGATGATGATGGCCATATCATATCACTTATATTGGTTGCATGTGATGTTTATCCTTTATGCATCTTATTCTACTTTGTTTGACGGTAGCATTATAAGATGATCTCTCACTAAATTTCAAGATAAAAAGTGTTCTCCCTGAGTATGCACCGTTGCCAAAGTTCGTCGTGCCGAGACACCACGTGATCATCAGGTGTGATAAGCTCTACGTCCATCTACAACGGATGCAAGCCAGTTTTGCACACGCAGAATACTCGGGTTAAACTTGACGAGCCTAGCATATGTAGATATGGCCTCGGAACACTGAGACTGAAAGGTCGAGCGTGAATCATATAGTAGATATGATCAACATAGTGATGTTCACCATTGAAAACTACTCCATTTCACGTGATGATCGGTTATGGTTTAGTTGATATGGATCACGTGATCACTTAGATGATTAGAGTGATGTCTATCTAAGTGGGAGTTCTTAAGTAATATGATTAATTGAACTTAAATTTATCATGAACTTAGTACCTGATAGTATTTTGCTTATCTATGTTGTTGTAGATAGATGGCCCATGCTGTTGTTCCGTTGAATTTTAATGCATTCCTTGAGAAAGCAAAGTTGAAAGATGATGGTAGCAATTACACGGACTGGGTCCGTAAATTGAGGATTATCCTCATTGCTGCATATAAGAATTACGTCCTGGAAGCACCGCTAAGTGCAAAACCTGCTGCAGGAGCAACACCAGATATTATGAATGTCCGGCAGAGCAAAGCTGATGACTACTCGATAGTTCAGTGTGCCATGCTTTACGGCTTAGAACGGGGACTTCAACGACGTTTTGAACGTCATGGAGCATATGAGATGTTCCAGGAGTTGAAGTTAATATTTCAAGCAAATGCCCGGATTCAGAGATATGAAGTCTCCAATAAGTTCTATAGCTGCAAGATGGAGGAGAATAGTTCTGTCAGTGAGCATATACTCAAAATGTATGGGTATCATAATCACTTGACTCAACTGGGAGTTAATCTTCCTGTTGATAGTGTCATTGATAGAGTTCTTGGATCACTGGCAGCAAGCTACAAAAGCTTCGTGATGAACTATAATATGCAAGGGATGAATAAGACAATTCCCGAGATCTTCGCGATGCTAAAGGCTGCAGAGGTGGAAATCAAGAAGGATCAAGTGTTGATGGTCAATAAGACCACCAGTTTCAAGAAAAGGGGCAAAGGGAAGAAGAAGGGGAACTTCAAGAAGAATGGCAAACAAGTTGCTGCTCAGGAGAAGAAACCCAAGTCTGGACCTAAGCCTGAGACTGAGTGCTTCTACTGCAAACAGACTGGTCACTGGAAACGGAACTGCCCCAAGTATTTGGCGGATAAGAAGGATGGCAAGGTGAACAGAGGTATATGTGATATACATGTTATTGATGTGTACCTTACCAGAGCTCGCAGTAGCACATGGGTATTTGATACTAGTTCTGTTGCTAATATTTGCAACTCGAAATAGGGACTACAGATTAAGCGAAGACTGGCTAAGGATGAGGTGACGATGCGCGTGGGAAATGGTTCCAAAGTCGATGTGATCGCCGTCGGCATGCTACCTCTACATCTACCTTCGGGATTAGTTTTAGACCTAAATGATTGTTATTTGGTGCAGCATTAAGCATGAACATTATATCTGGATCTTGTTTGATGCGAGACGATTATTCATTTAAATCTGAGAATAATGGTTGTTCTATTTATATGAGTAATATCTTTTATGGTCATCCACCCTTAAAGAGTGGTCTATTCTTGCTAAATCCCGATAGTAGTGATAGATATATTCATAATGTTGAAGCCAAAAGATGCAGAGTTGATAATGATAGTGCAACTTATTTGTGGCACTACCGTTTGGGTCATATTGGTATAAAGAGCATGAAGAAACTCCATACTAATGGACTTTTGGAATCACTTGATTATTAATCACTTGGTACTTGCGAACCATGCCTTATGGGCAAGATGACTAAAACGCCGTTCTTCGGAACTATGGAGCGAGCAACAGATTTGTTGGAAATCATACATACTGATGTATGTGGTCCAATGAATATTGAGGCTCGCGGTGGGTATCGTTATTTTCTCACCTTCACAGATGATTTAAGCAGATATGGGTATATCTACTTAATGAAACATAAGTCTGAAACATTTGAAAAGTTCAAAGAATTTCGTAGTGAAGTGGAAAATCATCATAATAAGAAAATAAAGTTTCTAGGATCTGATCGTGGAGGAGAATATTCGAGTTATGAGTTTGGCATACATTTGAAACAATGCGGAATAGTTTCGCAACTCACGTCACCCGGAACACCACAGCGTAATGGTGTGTCCGCACGTCGTAATCGTACTTTACTAGATATGATGCGATCTATGATGTCTCTTACTGATTTACCGCTATCATTTTGGGGTTATGCTTTAGAGACGGCTGCATTCACGTTAAATAGGGCACCATCAAAATCCGTTGAGACGACACCTTATGAACTATGGTTTGGCAAGAAATCAAAGTTGTCGTTTCTTAAAGTTTGGGGCTGCGATGCTTATGTGAAAAAGCTTCAACCTGATAAGCTCGAACCCAAATCGGAGAAATGTGTTTTCATAGGATACCCAAAGGAAACTATTGGGTACACCTTCTATCACAGATCCGAAGGCAAAATATTCGTTGCTAAGAATGGATCCTTTCTAGAGAAGGAGTTTCTCTCGAAAGAAGTGAGCGGGAGGAAAGTAGAACTTGATGAGGTAACTGTACCTGCTCCCTTATTGGAAAATAGTTCATCACAGAAACCGGTTTCTGTGACATCTACACCAATTAGTGAGGAACCTAATGATGATGATCATGAAACTTCAGATCAAGTTACTACCGAACCTCGTAGGTCAACCAGAGCAAGATCCGCACCAGAGCGGTATGGTAATCCAGCTCTGGAGGTCATGTTACTTGACCATGATGAACCTACGAACTGTCAGGAAGCGATGATGAGCCCAGATTCCGCAAAATGGCTTGAGGCCATGAAAGCACCTTTTCATTCTTTCATATACTAGGAGTTTTTACTTGGAAAAGACAATGTTCCATACTAAAGGATTCGGGTCCATAACCACGAGTTCCAGTGCACTAGATCTTGTAGCACTTAGCAACGAAGCCCTATCCATTAGTATTCCACATAAGAAACCCATTCTAGAAAAAAATACAATTAGATTAGCTCTTCATAGACAAACTTGGGGTTTGCGAGCCAAGGTAAGATCGGCTCGGTATCAAGGGACCCTTTTCTATCAGATAGGAGGCGCCCTTGTACAAAATAGACTTACTAAGAGGCTGTTTGGTTTGTAACTAACTTTGCCGAAGATTGCCACACCTAAGGTTAGGCAAGTTTAACCAACTTAGGTGAGTGTTTGGTTCAAGCCACACCTGAGGCAAACCACACTTGGGCCCCACATGGCATAGACACAAAAAGTGTGGCAAGATTCCCTTAGGCTTGCCAACTTGTGGCTCTCATTTTGATGAACTAACCTTAGGCAAGTTTGGTAAAAAATGTGTGGAAAAGTGTGGCAATGCTAGTCCTAGAACCAAACAGCCCCTAAATAATAACCCCATAGAATCTATCTATATAAAGGTAAAGAGGCAATCGTGTCAGGAAGCGGGTTTTTCTTTGGCCAAAAGGTACTTCAAACTTGGAACGAGCATGAAGAGATTAACGAGACTTCTTTCTCTTTTGAGTTTTTCTGGCAGACCTACCACGCAAGATCTTTGGTCTTTCCCTGGAACCGATGAAAAAAAGTGGATTGCTTCTTATGTACTCGCTCAGAATGATTCTTCTCTATCTATAGTTCATGGCCTATTAGAAGTAGAAGGTGCTCTGGTGCAATCCTTACCGACAGAAAAAGATTGCTTAGCAAGAGGCTAGCTGGCTTAGTCTCAGTTAGTAATGGTATTCAGTCAGTGTGCATACCAGGGAAAAAAGTCACTTGCTTTTGTGCGATCGATTTCCCCTGTTTTTACTACAAATCCAGAGTGCCTACCCTGTTTTGAAAAAACACTAGCTAAGAACATCTACAACCCGACCCTCCAAATCGGCCCCAATCGCACAGGCAGACAGCCGGCACGCAAAAACCGCACTCAACTAGGCTTCCCATAACCAGCCCAAACGTCCGGACTGTCCAAAAACCCTCATATTCAACTCATATTTGAGGCGGATATGCGGAGGCCCGAACATGCATGGACACTTCCGCCACGTCGGACCGGCCTGCTATTGTTGGAAATATGAGCAAGTTACTATGAGATTTAATCCGAATAATTAGAAGATAAATCATGACTATAGTATCATAGATTAAACTAATCATGCGAACTAGCATAGCAGATGAACAGATCACATCTAGGGCACATACTAGAAACATGAATTCTACCACAATCTCGAACAGGAAGGATAGAATCACATACGGTGTAGCGGGAGCAACACCGCCGGCGTTGACATTGTCGCCCATGTCGTCGAGGATGAGGTTGCCGAAGTCGGGGAAGAAGTCGTTGTTCGCGAAGTCGTCGCTGCCAGCAGTCACGCGAGTGCGCTCCCCAAAAATCTGATCGCCCCTCTCCCGTATAGGATCATGAGAGGCGGGGTTCCGGAGGCCTGCTGTCCCTTCTCCCAGTGCACGCCGAAAGGAGGGATGGAGAAGACTTGCTTGGCGGCGCAATGATCTGGAACGATGGTGAGAAACCATACGAAGCGGCAACGACTAGGGTAGACGTCCGCCTGACTATATAGTGCGGGCCAGACAGGTCGTGGGAGTAAACCCCACGTCTGAGTCATCACGATCCAAAAGAATCGGAAATGGTTCAGTAATTAACGCGTCCATTAATTATTAATTAATGACTCATTAATTTTTCCTGAGCAGCAAAAATATAGACAACGTGCATAGCTCTGTCCTCGGCTCAATTCCGCAACCCGCGGCGCATCATGGCGTGGCGAGGCGAGCGAGGAGGAGGAGCGCGCGTGTAGGTCTCCTCTTCTCATGCTCATACAAGTGGTAGAAGAGCTCACCTTATAAAGAGGTGCAACTCTCTCTCAACTTCCGGGGTGGGACTAAACTTTAGCCTCACTCACTCCACTCACATGTGTGCATGAATGGGCCAAGAGAATTTCAGAATTTTAGTTGGGCTTTTGGCCAAAGGCCTACTAGCAAAATTCCAACAATCCCCCACAAAGTCTCATTGGCACATCTCATCATTTAGTTCCAAAACATTGTCTATATACCGGTGCTTAGTGGAGACTGTGAAGTTGAACTTCCACTTAGAGATTTATGCTACACTAGATCACAACTTGAATAGTGGACTATGCCTTGAACTACAAGTTTTCTGCGAGACTAGTTTCACACAAATTCTTGACCGATACTGGGCTGCCGCAAGGCTTCCCCGCGGGTGGAGCGTATACGTCGTACTCCAGGGCCTTTTCATGAATTTATTAGAGAACACCCAATTCTCACAGACTGCGACGTTAACAGTCAAATTCATATAGGTGTGTTCCTTAGAAGATGTTCTGCAGGACAACATCTCTGCTTACCCTAATAAGCCACTTGAAACACATTAAGATAAGTATCAACCTGCCATGCAGATCAGGAGAGTATTGCATCTTCACGGAGTCGGATAGTTAATACAGGGATACTTCACGGGATCTCCGATCACATAGAGTGGGTTACCACTATGGACAACTCATGCGATGGGTCTCAAGCCCATCTCCATCGATGCATTATCTATCACGTTACGTGATAGACCCTTTGTGAAGGGATCTACCAAGTTTTTCGATGTTTGGATATAATCCAACGTAATAACTCCGGACTTCCTTAATTTTCTGATAGATTTTAGTCTCCTCTTCACATGTCTTGAGGACTTCATATTGTCCTTTGAACTGTTTATCTTGACGATCACAATTTGATTATCGCAGTTCATCAGGATATGGGGTATTGGTTTTTCAACCATAGGTAAGTCCATCAAGAGTTCACGAAGCCACTCTGCTTCAACAGTGGCAGTGTCTAATGTTGTGAGTTCTGCTTCCATAATTGACCTCGTTAAGATGGTCTGCTTGCAAGACTTCTAGGAAACATCGCAACCACCAAGTGTAAAAACATAACCACTTGTGGCCTTAATCTCATCAGCATCAGATATCCAATTTGTGTCACTATAACCCTCCAGTACCCTTGGATACCCGGTGTAGTGAATCCCATAGCTCGCGGTGCCTTTCAAATAGCGCATAACTCTCTCAAGCGCATGCCAATGATCATCTCCCGGTTTTGACACAAACCGACTCAGCTTGCTAATAGCAAAAGAGATGTCAGGCCTCGTGGCACTCGTCAAATACATAAGCGAGCCAATAATCTGAGAATACCTCAGTTGATCTCTAGCAATCCGTCGATTCTTCCGAAGCAACACACTAGCATCATATGGAGTTGGAGAAGGCGTGCAGTCTCTATACCCAAAATGACTCAAGACCTTTACCACATAGTGAGACTGAAGCAGTGTGATCCCACCATTCTCATCTCTCAACAGCTTGATGTTTAAGATAACATCAGCTACTCCTAGATCCTTCATCTCAAAACAGCGAGATAAGAAATCCTTAACCTCCTTGATTAAATCAAGTTTGGTTCCAAAGATCAGTATGTCGTCGACATACAGACAAAGAACAACTCCTTCGCCCTCACCATAGCGATAGTACACGCACTTGTCACCATCGTTTACTACAAAGCCGACAGCAGTTAATGTTCTTTCGAACTTCTCATACCACTCCTTAGGAGCTTGTTTAAGGCCATATAAAGACTTTAATAATTTGTACACCTTTCCTTCCTGACCAGGTACTACAAAACCATCTGGTTGATCCATGTAAATTTCCTCCTTCAACTCTCCATTGAGGAAAGCTGTCTTAACGCCCATTTGATGAACGAGAAGACCATGTGAGGCAGCCAGTGATAGTAGCACCCAAATTGTGGTCAGTCTAGCCACGGGTGAGTAAGTATCAAAGAAGTATTCACCTTCTTTCTAGGTATAACCCTTGGCCACAAGCCGTGCCTTGTACTTTTCAATCGTACCATCAGGTCTAAGATTCTTCTTGAACACCCACTTACATCCTACAGGTTTGCACCCATAAGGACGGTCAGTGATCTCCCAAGTACCGTTAGCTAAGATGGAATCCATCTCGCTACGAACAGCTTCCTTCCAGTAGTCAGCATCAGGAGATGCATAGGCTTCTAAAATAGTCATGGGTGTGTCATCCACAAGGTACACAATGAAATCATCACCAAAATACTTTGCAGTCCTCTGTCTCTTTCTCCTCGCAGGAGTTCCGTTGTCACCCTCAACAGGATTCTCAACGTGTTCCATCGCAATAGTGGGTTTGGAATTACAGCGAATTCCTCACTAGATGGAGTAGGTATCTCCTGATTTGATGAACTCGACATATCCTTCATAGGAAATATGTCCTCAAAGAAAGTTGCATCATTCGACTCCATAATCGTACCAACATGCATGTCGGATACCTCCGATTTTATTATCAAAAATCTATAGCCAATGCTATGAAAAGCATAGCCCAGAAGAACACAATCCACGGTTTTTGGTCCAAGCTTGTGCTTCTTGGGAATTGGTATATTGACTTTCGCCAAACAACCCCAAGTACGTAGGTAAGAGAGTTTCGATATTTTCCTTTCCCATTCCTCAAACGAAGTCATGGTCTTATGCTTTGTGGGAACTCGGTTTAGGACATGACACGCAGTCATTAGCGCCTCCCCCCACCATTCCTTGGAAAGACCCGATGTGTCTAACATGGTGTTAACCATATCAGTTAGAGTTCGGTTCTTTCTTTCGGCTACCCCATTTGACTGAGATGAGTAGGGAGGCGTCCTCTCATGGATTATACCTTGTTCTGCACAAAACAGATCAAATTCATTGGAAAAATACTCTCCACCATGATCCGACCTAAGTCGTTTAATTTTTCGATCAAGTTGGTTCTCTGCCTCAGCTTTATAGTTTTTGAAGAAAGTTAAAGCCTCATCTTTTGATTTCAGAAGATACACATAACAATATCTAGTGGAGTCATAAATCAACGTCATGAAGTATCTCTTTCCATCTTTTGTCAACACGCCATTCATCTCACAAAGATCAGAATGTATAAGCTCTAGTGGCGCCAAGTCTCTTGCCTCTGCAGTCTTATGGGACTTGCGAGGTTGCTTAGCTTGCACACATACTTGGCACTTAGAGCCTTTGACAGTAGAGATTTTTGGAATTAAATTTATATTGGCTAGCCGCGTCATGCAACCAAAGTTAATGTGACAAAGTCATGAATGCCAAATATCAGACTCATTGTTGTGGCAAACATTATTAATAACTTTAGTGCAAATATGTGACAAAGACAGGCGGAACAAGCCTCCGCTCTCATAGCCTTTTTCAACAAATTGTCCATAATTAGAAATTACAACTTTATTGGATTCGAAAACCAACTTAAAACCATCTCGACATAAACGGGAACCGCTAACGAGATTTTTATTTATGGACGACACATGATGAACGTTCTTCAGACGCACAGTCTTCCCCGAAGTAAACTTCAGATCGACCGTACCAACACCTCGAACGATGGCATGTTACTTGTTCCCCATCAGCACGGGTGAAGTCCCTGTTGCCCTGATTCCTTCATATCAATATCACCGATGACAACATTAGCGGACTTGCCGCTCTTCTCATGTTCGCGCTCCTCAAAGCGGTTAGGACACTTCGGAGCCCAGTGATTAGGATCACCGCAGACATGGCAAAGTCCCTTCCCCTTCTTATAAGAATTTTTCTTGAAGTTGGTAGAATGTGATGGCTTGTTCTTTGTATCAAACTTGCCTTTGCCCTGAGTTTTGTTCTTACTGTTTTTGAACTTGTTCGGCTGGGAGTTCTTCCTATGTACCATGTAGGCACTAGAAGCTCCCTCAGCAACTGGAGCACGTGTGTCCTTTGCTCTCGCCTTCTCTTCAACATCAAGAGTATCAATGAGATTCGCACCGGAAAACTCATGTCTCTTGTGTTTCAAGGAAGTACCAAAATTCTTCCACGAAGGTGGAAGTTTGGCAATGATGCCTCCGGCAACACACACTTGAAGTACTCGAGTTCTTTTGCGAGCGACTGTATCTCATGAGCTTGCTGTACAACAGAGCGCTCATCAGTCATCTTGTAGCCATAGAATTGCTCAATGACGTACAACTCGCTGCCGGCGTCCGAGGCACCAAACTTGGCCTCGAGCGCAGCCCACATGTCCTTGCTGTTTTCAAACGATATATACGAATCCACAATGGAATCATCCAGAACACTCAGAAGAGCGCCTTTAAAGAGAGTATCGATCTTCTCAAAAGCTTCCAGTTGTGCTGGATTAAGATCGCCCTCAGGCTTGCCATTGGTGGCGTCATAGCAGCCCATGGTCTGAAACCAGTAAACTGCTCTCGTGCGCCACCTCTTATATTCCGCCCCCTTAAAGGCGGGCGGCTTCAGATGCGCGGCAAAACCACTCGGAGTAAATTGCCTATAGTCAGGTTTTTGGATTGTTGGAAATATGAGCAAGTTACTATGAGATTTAATCCGAATAATTAGAAGATAAATCATGACTACAGTAGCAGACATTAAACTAATCATGCGAACTAGCATAGCAGATGAACATATCACATCTAGGGCACATACTAGAAACATGAATTCTACAACGATCTCGAACAGGAAGGATAGAATCACATACAGTGCAGCGGGAGCAGCACCGCCGACGTTGACGTTGTCGTCCATGTCGTCAAGGATGAGGTTGCCGAGGTCGGGGAAGAAGTCGTCGTTCGCGAAATCGTCGCTGCCAGCAGTCGTCGCTGCCATTCGTCAAGTACTGTTGTACTAACTTTGTAATAACTTTCGATTAATCTAAGAGTTGCTCGTAGCTTTTCCTTCGACGAAACAATTTCCAGGTTGAACAACTACAGGCCGGCCGCCTACTATATTTGTCTATCGGTTTTGATGTTTGTAGTTTGTTAGTATAAAACTGGAAAAGGTTTATGTTTGCATAATCTTGCCATTAGTCAGCACGGTTATCCACTTGCTACCTCTGTGTCCTATGATAGAGATGCTCTGCTTGCAACAAAAATGTAATTTTATTATTCCATACACGGGAGTTCACATCAAAAATTTATCCTAGCCAGACTACACATTGAGTTTGCCGCTGTGCAAATTGCTGGTGACGTGCTCACTCGGCACTCTGATTAGTCTTATTCGAGCTCTAGGTATAGATTAATTTTATCTTAATTATATGTTAAACGATTAATCAAACGAAGCTTTGTTTTTCATCCAGACTACATAGTTCTGATTGTATTAGTACCAGTTCGTTAAAGTCAAGTACTACTATGGTCGAAGGGAAGGCAAATTTTAACATGCTCCCTCTTACCTTCTCTTTTTACATTTGAGGTAAGAAGGTAAGACTTAATTCAGAGCACTAATTAATGAGATCAACGGCTCAGATCTATTATATACTCTTACCTCTGATGTGAAAAGAGGGGGTAAAAGGGAGCATGTTAAAACTGCTCAGGAGGGAAATACTTTTAAACACCAAAATGATACAAGACAAAATACAAATTATTAAATCTTAATGTCTACATGTTTTATTTGTTCCCATGTTCACTTTTGTCGAGTTACAACCGAACATTATGCGGGCACGCAACATGGTTATGAGACAGGATTTTCAACACCCGGGTGTCTCTACACCCTCTATGAACAGTAAATTCAAAACAAATTGAAAAGGAATAAAAAAATCTGAAACTTTGGGACATCAAACATGAGCAAACTTTAGGTGGTCTTGCAAAGTTTCAGCTAAAAATAATATTCGAGGAGCCCTCACCTCAAAAAACAAAATCATTGCTCAAAGTTTATGTACACTTTTGAGCAGTGATATTTTTGTGAGGGCCCCATGAAGGTTTTTTGTGCCTGAAACTTTGCAAGAACATCAAGTCTTTGATCATATTAGATACCTGAAAGTTTCAGAATTTTTTGATTTTTTTACGAATTTACTGTTTATGAGGGTGTAGGGGCACCCGGGAGCTGTTACACCTTTCTCCATGGTTATCCATTAGCTATCCTATGTCCTGCAAAAAGAAAACTCTAACAGATTCACTTTGGTTAGTGGATGTCCTTAAGGATCGTATTAATATAAACTAGCAATTCTTCATATGTATGCCAGGTTATCTTCAGTACAAGTAAATGGTATCGTCTACATCTATTCATTCGATTGTATGCCAAAAAAAAAATTCTGCCCAGCTTGATATATCAATAGTAGCAATTCTAACTTTTGAGCTATAATATTCTACTAATGGGCATGGTTAGTTCATCTATCTTCAAGATTATATTCATCCCTCTGCATTCAGTTTATACTACCTCATTATTATGGTATATTATGAATTAAGTTCCCCTGGTTGGAAGTAGCTATCGGTCCTTTCTACTTTGTGAAGGACAAGCATTTGCTCTCTTGATTTTTTTTTCGCCCAACTTAAATGGTTTGGCACAAACATATATCTAAAATAAATGCAAGTCTATACTAAGCCTACAAATATACAGGTTTTCATTATATGCCTCACTATATAAACTTAGTGCATACACTTATTTTTTTTTTCGAGATCATTCAGTGTAGAAATTGTTGTGCTATAACAGTGAAATTGTTCTATATATTCCTATCCAGATTTGACATTTTGTTTCCATATCCTTTATTTTTCTTTTATTCTTAAGGACAACACGCTAATTTGACAAATCCATTCTTACTGTAATGTTATGATCTTGTTTCTAGGTTGGCAAAATTTTCTATTCAGCTCAAAGTGGTCCCGCGGTACAGCCTAGGATATAAAGGCACGTCAATTTGGTGAGGATAAACTGGATTGCCTTCTATTGTGGTCGGTCAAACTATTATTTGAAACACCACCACCAACAACAACTTGCTCTTTTCTTCTTTCTCTTTCTAATAGAGTGATAATTGTATCTATAAGATATGTTAATAGATGCATCCAATTCTGATTTGGCACTTATTTCTTAAGCTGAATGGAGAGGTCAAATTGAGCTATAAGCTATTTGCTACTGTATTTATTTAGTTACAATTTATTGGATTTGATCTTTAAAGTTCTACAGTCAAATGATTGTTTATATTGAGTACATGATGTTACTCCACTTATTTAAAAGCTACCTTTTTTGTTATTTAAATTGTTTACTAATGACTAAATCATGCAGATGCTTTCCCCATAGAATAACTTGCCAACTTGATGCAGATGCTTCCCCAAAGGGTAACTTGCCAATTGTCGAGAGAAGTGATAAAAACCGTCTTAAAGAACAAAAGATTGAGCACTAAAATGGTGAGTTCAGATGCCATGTAGTCCATAGTCTATGTGCAACAACTCTTTAATTTGACTGAAGCAAATGTGATTTCTGGTTCTACTATTTTATTTTATTTTATTGTGCAATACAGGTATAATGGTGCACAAGTATCTTTATTTGACCTTATTTCCTAAGCATTATCTTCAAAGCCACATGATTCACAATCTGGTTCAGATGATAAGTAGTCACGTGGAGCTCCTTTCTCCAACTATCTATACTCACAATTGATCTTTTTGCAGAGTTCATTAAACTCATCTCGGGTTATTTCAATTTTCTATTGGAAGAAGAGAAGTGCAGTGTTGTGAAGAAAATATAAGAGGACTGGGATCAGTCGTAGACATGTGCATACTACATCTGTGTTTCTACAACAACGGAGGTGTGTTTCATATATATTTTCTTCAAATCGATAGATATTTTTTTAAAGAAGTCTGCTTGTGTTGTTTATTTTGTTACAGAATATCATTGTATTTGATAATCTTCCATCAACAGAGATGATTTTTTAAGAAGTCTGCTTGCTAATCATTTTTAGGAGACTGATTTGTGATATTTTCACAAGAATTGAACGCTGATTATTGGTTGCTTATCATACATATTGCTATGATTACCGATCTGAGTGATCCTTTATAGTACAACATGGCAAAAAAAAGTAAGGTTGGCAAAAGTATAGCTCCAGAATATTGTATGATAGTATTTAGTGTGATTGTGTCAAACATCTGTACTTTTGAGTGATCCAGTATATAAGCAGGAGGTACTAACACTAAGATATGAAGGTGGTTGCCGCCCTTCTCCCTTGTTGCTAGCCTGCCATGCCGACTTTGATCACTATAGCTCACTCATAACACCAGTTAGTAGATTTTGTGATAAGAGTGGGGGTCGGGAGTGAGTGGGCTGGGGGTTGGGGTTGGTTACGTCTATCTTAGCGGAATAATTTTCCTACTTCATAAAATGTGGCAATTTGCATTTCATTAAAGATGGATTTGAATTGCATGAGGTGCCGGTTCATATTTTTTCATTAAGGCGTACAACTGTTTTGTTAGAATCGAAGGGTAAATGCATTGGTTGGTTGCTTCAGGAGTTAATAATGGACATGATGGCGTATCAGTTGCATGTCCAACAATGGATATCATATTTTTGCCTCGCGCTAAGACATTCAACCGTAAGTTATAATGTGGCAATGGATAAGGAGACATTGGATATGCCTTCTTGGCCCGAGGGCATCACGGGCAGTGCACGCCCCCCATCCCCCCCCCCCCCCCCCCCCCCCCCCCCCCCCCCGTGTGAACAAGAGTGGAGGGGCTCAGGCGGTTGGCGGGGAACTCCTCCTTGGCGGCTCGTGTGGAAGTACGATGTGAAGGAGAGATGATGTCATGATGAAGGTGAGGTGGGCGTCGTCCGGTTTTAAAGGAGAGGGCTCCAGCGAGAAATGTCTCGCTACAGCGGGAAATCGATTGGGAAGGGAAGAGTCCGATCGGAGCTGGGAAGGGTGCGTCGTTGAAGACAACATGATGGATAGTCCGGACAACCAGGTTTATCCTTCACACATGGGCGGTATTTGGGAGCTCGTTCGGCGCCCGTCTAATGTCCAAACACACGTGAATGTATGAGGGAGAAATGACCTTTGATCTTGGAGACAACATTAATCATTTATTGATTCATTCATATGCATTGTAGCCCGTAGCAACGCACGGCGTTCTACTAGTCCATATTAGCATACAATATAACTTACTTCCTTTGATCCGTATTAATCACAATTAATATTGATCGAATGGAACCATGGCAGGTGGACCGTACGTGGTCGCGTGCCCGAGGCCATCGTCATTGGGCGGCGTCGGGCACGTCGGCAGGTGAGGCACGACTGATACGTCCATTTTGTATCATTATTCCCTACTGTAATTTACCTTATTCTGATAATATATTTCACATTATGCTGCAATTCCAATGTCTTTTCTCTTTTAAAATGCAAGTTATACCAAGAGAGGGAGATTTCTGACACCTGCTTCTGGACCTAAAATAACAACAGAAGAGATAGCAATTCTCCTGGGCTCAAAATGAAGCATGAATTTTTGGAGAATTATTTTGGAATATGATGAATCACGGAGTAAAGATATGCCATAGGGGGTCCACCAGCTAGCCACAATGGCAGGTGGTGTTGTCACCCCCTAGCCGCGCCACCTGATCTTGTGGGCCCTTGGTGGATCTCCTATCGAAGTCCTTTGGCCACAAAATCCTATTTTCCATAGCTAAAATCAGAAGTGGTCAATCCATCAATCGAAGTCCTGCCAACGCGGACTATGTTAGGTATGTACCTGTATCGAGTCTTCACGTCCATTGTAGAAGTCATCGTCAAACTTTCCCCATGTTGCTCGAAATGATGGATGGCACAAGGCCTACTCCATCGTGCAACGGAGGCCACTGCTTCTTTGGGAGAAGAGGTCGGGTTGGATGTCTGGATGTGCTCTAATTTGAGATAACAACTGAATCTTCTCAGATACTATATCCGAGTTGAAGTTGTGAAGCTCTGATGTACCGGTACATTTGATTGTGACATGTTCTATTTTTGACTTTTGTACGTGAATTGTTTTTGAAACGGGTGTGTGCGCACTTAATGTGCTTTTCTAGTAGGAGAACTTAAATATTTAAAGGGGCTTTGTTCGGAAATGTTAACATTCATTACTTCGAACTCTGAATCATCACCGTACACATCTTCATATAAAACATGTATTTCATCGTCAATAGGTTCTCTAGCCGTATTTTCAAACCAATCCTCACTAAACCCTTCATCAATCCCTTTGGTTATCCACTCGAATTTATCACAAGTATGGTGGTACAAAGTTTTAATAATTTCAGCATAAGGTACTATTCTCCTAAGATTTTCAACATACCCAAAATAATCCTTAAATTCCAACCTATGTATAGTGTCTTTATCACGAAGAACTTCTTCTATATGGGGATGCTCAAAATCTATTTTATAATATGCAAAAATTTCCCTAGCTTCACAGATTATATAGTCAAATTCATCCATAAGGATAATAGTTGCAATATTTTTTACTTTTAGGATCATGGATATTGGGAAGTTCATAAAACATATTTTGTAAAACCGGACGAATATGCAAAAAAAATCTGTCCAACTTAGCCACAAGCATAGCAATAGCATACACATAGCAAATTGTTTTATCAAGAATAGATCCTTTAATTATAGGCATGACTCTAGTGCAATTAAAGAACTCCCGAATAATGGTCTTCCCAATAATATTTCCACTACCCACATGATAAAGTTTAGTTTTCAAATTTGTGGGAGCTTCATGTTCTGGATGATCATGATTAATATAAAAAATAAGTTTCTCCTCAAGATACTCTATAGCACTATCTTCACTAGCGCTTTCAACAACAACTTCCTCAAATTTAGACATGATAGCAACTTCAAACAAACCAAGCAAATGAGCAAATAAAAATATTTTTGTGTTTTTTTAAAAAAAGAAGTGGGGGAGATGAAAACGAGAGGCAAAGGCAAATAGAAATAATAGCAAGTATATGATAGTTTATGCGAAGGTACTTGATAGGTTTTGGTGATGTATCCCCGGCAACGGCGCCAGAAATTCCTCCTGCTACTTGTGAGCTGCATTGGGATTTCCTCAAAAAGGAAAGGATGATGCAGTACAATAGAGATAAGTATTTCCCTCAGTTAAGAACCAAGATTATCAATCTAGTAGAAGAACCACACAGAACCTCGTTAGCATCATCTGCACACACAAAAGCAAATACTTGCACCCAACGCGAACAAGGGGGTTGTCAATCCCCTTGACGGTTACTTACAAGGATTAAATCTCATAGTGGTAGGTAATAAGATAAATTGCAAAACAAAATAAAAGAAATAAAATTGCAGCAAGGTATTTTTGTGTTTTATGTATGATAAAAAGTATACTCGAGGGCCATAGTTTTCACTAGAGACTTCTCTCTCAAGCACACAACATACGGTGGGTGAACAAATTATTGTTGTGCAATTGATAGAAAAGCGCATAGTTATGACGATATTCAAGGCAATGATCATGTATATAGGCGTCACGTCCGAGACAAGTAGACCGACTCATGCCTGCATCTACTACTATTACTCCACCCATCGACCGCTATACATCATGCATCTAGGGTATTAAGTATAAAATAGAGTAACGCCTTAAGCAATATGACATGATTAAACCCAAGCAATATGAATAAACACCATCATTTTATCCTTAATGGCAACAATACAAATACGTGTCTTGTCCCTTTTTGTCACTGGGACATAGAGCACCGTAAGATTGAACCCATCACAAAGCACCTCTCCCATTGCAAGATAAAATCAATCTAGTTGACCAAACTAAATGGATAGATCAAAGAGAAATACAAAGATATAATAATCATGCATAAAAGAATTCAGAAAAGACTCAGTTAATATTCATAAATCCACAATTCATCGAAACCCGACAAACACACCGCAAAAGAAAATTACATCGATAGAACTCCAAGAAGATCGAGGAGAACATTGTATTGAAGATCAAAGAGAGAGAATAAGCCATCTAGGTACTAGCTATGGAATCGTAGCTCTGTGGTGAACTACTCATGCATCATATAAAGGCATCAAGGATGATGTAGAAGCCCTCTATGATCAGTTCCCCCTTCGGCAGAGTATTGGAAAAGGCCTTCAGATGGGATTGCGGAAGAATAGAAATTTGCGGCGGCGGAAAAAGTGTTTGGGGTGGATCTCTATTGGTTTCCCGATTTTAGAGAATTTATAGAGTTGGAATTAGATCAGACGGAGCCACGTGGATCCCACAAGGCATCAGGGACGCGCCTACTCCCCTGGGCGTGCCCTGTTGCCTTGCTGTCTCCTCATTTCTCATCTTGTCTCCTCCCGAAGCTTCTAAGGTCTCTCTTGTCTAGAAAAAAAATCATCAAAAAGTTTCGTAGTGTTTGGACTCCATTTTGTACTGATTTCCTGGAAAACCAAAAACAAGCAGAAAATAGCAACTAGCACTTGGCACTAGGTTAATAGGTTAGTCCCAGAATATCATATAAAATACCACAAAAAGTTATATAAAATACCACAAAAAGTTATATAAAACATCCATGATTGATACTATAATAGCATGGAACAATCAAAAATTATAGATACGTTGGAGACGTATCACATGCCTAGCATTGCCATGACTAGGAGATGCATATTTTTTATCTGAATTTGAGTTTGGCTTCGATTCGTTGATGTTTTTAAAGGAGTATGGTGTTGTGACTACCGTAGGATCAATATTTTTTAATTGTATTTGACAAAAAAACGGTTTTTTAGATGTTTACACGGAGGTCTTCTCGTGTACATGGTGCTCTTCGAGTTCATCCACTGCACCGCCAGAACAAGTTTTCACTCAGGGATCGTCACCGACCATGAAGCAATAAGAAAGTTTAGGCAACTATGCTTAAGGAAGATCAAAGCAACTAAGTGGGCTTGTGCGACAACACTCGCCAAGCTAGGCATTACTAATGATTTCAATTTGCTTTTGTCATAATGCTTGGTTGCATCATTTTGTTTACCGGGGATGTGAGACATATGAACACATGACACTTGAGTTTTTTAGTACTCTCTTGCATAATGTTGGTTTGGTGAAAAATGCCTATGATGACCAGAGGATCACTTTCCGTCTCCTAGACCAAGACTTCAACATCCTCTTGATGATTGGTGTAACTACTTTGGCTTCACCAACAATGATGATGATCTGAGATATGTTTATGATTTCACTAACCCGCACCCAAGGCAATCCTTCTTCCGTATGAGCATTCATGGCTCAAGGTAAAGAGCTAGTTGCATTGAAAGTCCTGCTATATGTTATTTCTATTATGTTATCACTAACTCATTGCAGGCACGAGGAGAAGGTTCTAAGGTTAATGATAAGAACATGCTAGATCTATGGAAAGCAGGCGTCGGTTAGTCACCCAACCCAGGGGCAATACTTTTTGTTACACCTCGCGCGTCAAGCAACTCATGCACAAGGAGATATCGTGTGTGGAGGAGTGATCACCATGTTGGCAAACTCCCTTGGTCTCAACTACAATCGTCTTTGCCCCATTGTCGGTAACACCCTTGTTAATATTTGTGTTCTCACTAGCGCTGGAATGATAGTAGTTTGTAATGGCCGTCATTGCATTAGGATTTCTGGAGTGGCATACTTGTTGGCTACTCCTATGCCTAATTGTTTCTCCATCGAGCATGAATAATTGCATTATGTTGCACAGGAAGGAGATGTGGCTGTCGGTGTACAAAAAGAGGGGTACACTTTTTGTACCCCTATAACTGTGCACAGACAGTCTGAGCCACGGGCACCACCACACTAAGCAAGGCAAGGGAGGTGAGCCAAGGTAAGACCGAAGCTCAGGAGAAGCAGAACGACACCAAGACCAAGACCACAAAGAGCAAAGGGGACGAAGCGGACCCCCCGACAAGATCCTTGCCGGGAGGCGGTTTTAGCAAACCCGGCAAGACCCTTGCCGTGGCAGCTCGCCCCACACCTACGGAGTGAGTCACCCTTGAGTCCACTGCCCCCATGGGGCATGCGGATCTTTGTGAAGACATTCAAGATCAGATACACCCTTTAGAAGATGATGATCCTTGGCGGGATCCCAGCCAAGGAAGACCACAAGGCCCCCGGCAAGAGCCTTGCCGGGGATGACAGCAGGCGCCACGGCAAGACCCTTGCCGGGGGCCCGGCAAGGCCCTTGCCAAGAACACCCGTAGGGCCACCATCAGGCCCACGCCAGTCAAACCTCCACCGCCGTTCGCATGCAGCTGCCGACCCAACCAGCTGGGCAGGCACCTGCGTGGCGGCATGCGGATCTTCGTGGAGACCCACCGCTGTGCCACCTCAGCTGCCTGCCTGCCTACATGGCACCACGGGCGCCGCTGGCCAGGGCGCGTGTCGACACAAGAGGGAGCGGCGACGGACGAGACAGGGCTCTCCCCCGTCCCCGATAAAGCAAGGACACCTGGGCAAGACACATTAAATGCGCCTTGTCATGTAATGCAAGGTGTAACCTCACATCACTATACCCTTTCCACCTCCTGTGTGCCACTGTGGCAACCCCTTTCCTATAAAAGGAGGCCCGAGGCGACCAGGAGGAGGATTCGGCTTTTTGGAGATCCTCACACCCCCATAGCTAGCTCAAGAACACAGATATACAATCCACCAAAGCAGGAGTAGGGTTTTACGCATCCTCGCGGCCCGAACCTGGATAAACGAACCGTGTGCTATCTGTTTGATCCGCTCTTCTCACGACCCCGCGCCCGCAACCATAGTAGGGATTCTTGTGAACCCATAGGTGTCGTTCCCACCGACATCTTTGGCGCACCAGGTAAGGGGCGCAGTTGTGAGAATCGGCTTTAGCAGTTAGTTCGACGCTTCTTCATCGTCATGGCGCCCAAGAAGAAGACGATGGTGGCGGTTGGCCCGTCAGAAGCCGGACATCCTGTCCCGATGCGGGCGAGCAGCGGACCGTTCGCAGAAAGGACCCGGGGTGCCGTTCGCGAACACCAACACCGTCCCAGCAGCCGGAGTTTGGGAGGCGGCGATGTTCGTGCGCCTGGTAATGGGCCGCACGCCGCCAAATCCAAAGACGGAGCCAGGCCCTCCGCGGGTGGCGCGGGGCCTTCCAAGATCGCTACCGCCCTGCCCGAAGGCAATGCGAGGGCCTCCAAGACTCCCACGCCGGCGCCGATGGCGCGCTCCTCTCAAGCGGCGCGCGATGAACGGCGCAATCACGCCGAAGACCCCGAGCGTCGCCGCGGGAAGAGCCCCGAGCGCCACTCCCGGGAGGTAGAAGACCTGACCGCTCGCCGAGGCGCTGGTGAAGATGGCATGCGACCGTGGGGTCGTGATAGAGCTCCTTCTGACATGGTCAGAAGTCGAAGCGCGTCACGATCCGTGCAGGTTTCGCTGCCACCAACGCCAGCAGAAGCCCTGGCGCGCGCGCAGTTGCTCCTCGATTTTCCTCCCACTATGGGGAAACTCGATGAATGGAGAGCCACTATCCGAAGCCTTGTTGCGGTGGCCAACAAAGACGAACCGAGTCCGGTGGAGCCCCCGGGTCGACGCTCCGACGGAGTCCCACGCACCAGTGGCAGGAAAGCCGGCGGCGCCACGACCACGGTGCACTGGCCTCCTCCTCGCCCGGTACCGCGGACGCCAGCCCGTCGCGACGTTGCGGGCGACGAAATCTCCATAGCGTCGTCCTACTGTGACCAGCGCCAAGTCCTTCAGGAACGAGAACATGAAGACGCTCTAACCACTATCGAGCGCCGGCGCGGAGCGCGCCACCAGTCAGACAGGCGAGCAGGGCCTGCTATGAACCACCCGGCACCGGAGAGCCCTGGAGGCCTACCTTACGAGGTAGGCTGTCCGGCTTTTACCCGTGAGCTGCGGCAGTTCCAGTGGCCCACTCACCGCACCTTCAAACCTGACGTGGGCGAAAAGTACAGCGGCAAGACCCACCCGTCCGAGTTCCTCATCATCTACACCATTGCGATGCAAGCTATCGGAGCCCGCGACGATAAGGTGCTTGCGAATTACTTTCCGTTGGCTCTTAAACCCAACGCCATGTCATGGTTGATGCACTTGCCGGTAGACTCTATTTCCTCCTGGTCGGATTTGTGCCATGAGTTTGTGGGCGCCTTTACTGGAGGCCACCAAGCCCATGGCCAAGCGAGCGACCTGCACGTCATTCCCCAGAAGGGAGGCGAGAGTCTCCGCAAGTATATACAGAGGTTCGGCCGGATACAGTACAATATCCCTGATGTTCACCCTGCCGCCATCATCAGCGCGTTCCATCAGAACGTGCGTAACTGCAAGATGCGCGAAGAGTTGGCAATGAACAAGGTGAAAGATGTAGCAGAACTCTATGTTCTTGCTGACAGATGTGCCCGGGCTGAAGAGGGAAGGAAGTACCCCGGCGAAGACGCCGGCATGGAAACCGACTCCTCAGATGAAGATACTGCCACCCCGGCGAAGAAGGGTCGGCGCCGCAACAGGAAGCGCAAAGGTAAAGCCGTGCTTGCTGTCGAGGGATCTGATGACACCGGATCCACCAAGAAAACCAAGGCAGATGACCCCGGCAAGGAAATTGCCGGATGTGTTGCCTGCCGGGCCTTGGCGGTTGCCGAGAAGCCAGGAGACTCCGACAAGCGATACTGCAAGATCCATCGCACCAAAGGCCACGCTCTCCAAGACTGCCGACAGGTTGAGCTCCTCGCTGAGAAGCAGAGGGCTGAATATGAGAGGCGGGACAAGGAGAAGGGCCAAGACGGTGCTAAGGGGTCCGGCAAGAAGCGTGACGGCCAGGCGGGCCGTCACGGCAAGGATAAACAACAGGAGAGGCCCGCCCGGGGCCGTGACAAAAAGCCAGAAGACGACGATCACAAAGAGGACGACGAATCCGGCGACCAAGAGTTTCAGAAAGCTACAGAGGCCATGTGCATCGACGGCGGCGCCTCGCTGCATACTTCTCACTGCCAGCTTGAGCAGTGGGCGCGAGAGATTACAGCGGCAGAGCCGTCGTTTGATGCCCAAAGGCCGCTGAAGTGGTCCAGCACACCTATCATTTTTGACACTGAGGATCACCCTGATCGCACTACTGCGGTCGGGTGCTTGCCATTGTTGGTTTCACCAACAATACGCAACCTCAAGGTGACAAAGATGCCAGTCGATGGCGGGGCCGGTCTAAACTTGATCTCGCCTACCGTGATCGAGAAACTGCAGATTCCTGATGGAGACCTCGAGGAGACGAGCATGTTTCAGGGGGTCAACCTGGGAAAAAGACAACCTAAGGGAAAGGTCACGCTGCCCGTGACTTTTGGAAGCGATCTGAACTACAATATGGAGAGGATCGTGTTTGATGTTGCCAAGATCCCCTTGCCCTGCAACGGGATCCTTGGCCGCCCAGCGCTGGCCAAGTTGATGGCGGCGTCACACTACGCCTACAACACCCTGAAGATGTCAGGACCTGTGACGATCATCACCATCCCCTCCGATAAGAAAGATGTGCTGATTTGCGCTAACCAACTATACCAGCAAGCAGTTGCAGCAGCTGTCGCCACTAGGGCACTTGCTCCTGCCGCTGGGACCCCGGGAGGGAAGAAGAAGAAGAAGAAGACCGGTGAGACCCCGGACACCCACTCCGGCAAGCGCACCTCTCCGGAGTGTAGCGCTCCCGTCGAGGACGTGCCAGAGAGCTCCACCGGCGGAAACAAGAAGCCCAGGGCCATACCGCCGGGAACCAAGAAGGTTTCTGTCAATGAGGACGGCACGGGAGGGGCTTTCACCATAAGCTCCACCCTTGACGACAAATAGGAAGACGCGCTCGTCACCTTCCTGCGGGCGAATGTCGGTGTGTTTGCATGGCAAGCTTCCGACATCCCCGGCGTTCCCAGGGAGGTGATTGAGCACCACCTTGCTGTCTGTCCTCATGCGCGGCCCGTCAAGCAGAAGGTCAGAAAGCAAGCTTTGGAACGACAAGAGTTCATCACAGAGGAGATCCAGAAACTGGAAGCAGCGGGTTTGGTAAGAGGAGTGCTCCATCCAACGTGGTTGGCCAATCCGGTCGTAGTGCGCAAGGCTAATGGGAAGTGGAGGCTGTGTATTGATTACACAGATATCAATAAGGCTTGTCCCAAGGACCCCTTCCCGTTGCCGCGCATCGACCAGATTGTTGACTCCACAGCTGGGTGTGATCTGTTGTCATTCCTCGATGCCTACTCCGGCTACCACCAGATCTTCATGACAAGAGAAGACGAAGAGAAAACAGCATTCATCACCCCATGTGGTACGTATTGTTTCATGCGGATGCCTTTCGGGCTGAAGAGTGTTGGTTCGACGTTTGCAAGGGCGGTCCAGATTGGTTTTGAACCCCAGCTCCATAGAAATATGGAAGCTTATATGGATGACATAGTGGTCAAAACCAAGGACAGGGAAACCCTCATACCGGATTTGCAAGAAACATTTGCAAACCTGCACAAGATCAATCTCAAGCTGAACCCTGAGAAGTGCATCTTTGGCGTCCCGTCCGGCAAGCTTCTCGGGTTCTTTGTGTCACAACGTGGGATAGAGGCCAATCCGGACAAGATCAAAGCTATAGAGCAGATTGAAGCACCCAAGCGAATCAAGGATGTGCGTCGGCTTGCTGGTTGCGTCGCCGCCATGGGAAGATTTATTTCCAAGTCTGCCGAGCGCGCCCGTCCCTTTTTCAAGATCCTGAAAAAGGCGGGCCTGATGGAGTGGACGCCAGAAGCCAAAGCAGCATTGCAAGATTTTGAAGAAGTACCTCTCCTCCGCGCCAATACTAGTTGCGCCTAGGCCACAGGAGCCATTGCTGCTATACCTGGCGGGAACGAACCAGGTGGTCAGCACCGCACTAGTGGCGCAGAGAGAGGTTGACGACGAGGTAATGGCAGCGACAGAGCCCGACACCACCAATGCAGAGACAACACAGCCAGTTGAAGTGCCGCCGAAGAAGAAAATGATGCAGCACCCGGAGTACTTTGTTAGCTCCCTCCTGCAGGGAGCTAGATCAAGGTACTCCGGCGTGCAGAAACTGCTCTTTGGCCTTCTTATGGCCACAAGGAAGCTGCGTCACTACTTCCAAGCACACGAGATCACTGTCGTCACTCGCCTCCCTCTGCAACGGATATTGCACAATCCAGATGCAATGGGAAGAATTGTGGAATGGGCACTAGAGCTGTCCAGCTTTGGCCTCAAGTTTGAAAGTACTTCGACGATTCAGAGCCGAGTCCTGGCGGAGTTCATTGCAGAATGGACCGCAATGCCTGACGAAGAAGCCCAAGAGACTACTCTCCCCGGCAAGGAGGCAAGTTGCAGTTGGATCATGTACTTTGATGGAGCTTTCTCCTTACACGGCGCCGAGGCTGGCGTACTGCTTGTCGCGCCCACTGGAGAGCACCTCAAGTACGTGATCCAGATGCACTTCCCCAGGGAGGTGTCAACAAACAATACGGCAGAGTACGAAGGGCTGCTTGCCGGTCTTAGGATCGCGGCGGACCTCGGAATCAAGAAGCTCATCGTCAGGGGCGACTCGCAGCTCGTCGTCAAGCAAGTCAACAAGGACTACCAGAGCCCGTTGATGAAGGCCTACGTCGATGAAGTGAGAAAGCTGGAAGAGCGTTTCGACGGTATACAGGCTGAATACGTTCCCCGAGCGGAGAACGATATCGCCGATTACCTGTCAAAACGCGCTGCCCTCAAGCTACCTGTGGAACCAGGTACCTTTGTGCTCCAGCTAACTCAGCCATCCGTTGATCCATCAACAGAGCAGAACAAGAGGAGGAAATCAGGACCCGGCAAGTACTTTCCCGCCGAGCTCCCCAGAGCCGCCGGCAAGGATGTTGCCGGGGACACTGAGCCTGCCACGGGACGGCTAGCTCCGGCGGAGCGTCAAGCTCTTGCCGTCGAGACAGCCGCTCCTATAGCGAAGGAAATGCCTTTAGTCCTCGCCATCGAGCCCCAGGCTCCAGCGTGGGCACAGCATACCGTCCGATTCCTCCAAACAGTGGAACTTCCTGAAGAGCAGGAAGAAGCGGAAAAAGTAGCCCGTCGCTCTACCATGTACCAGTTCGTCGATGACGTCCTGTACAGAAAGAGGCTGAACAGTGTGAAATTGAAGTGTATCCCTCGGGAGGAAGGACTGGAGCTGTTGGCGGAGATACACGGAGGCATATGTGGATCCCACATCGGGTCAAGGGCCCTTGCCGGCAAGGCATTTCGGCAAGGTTTCTTCTGGCCCACCGCCCTCCAGGATGCGACGACACTAGTCACCAGGTGTGAAGCGTGTTAGTTCCATTCAAAGAAGCTTCATCAGCCAGCTCAAGCCCTTCAAACCATTCCTCTCTCCTGGCCCTTCTCGGTCTGGGGGCTCGACATACTGGGCCCTTTCTCCCGCGCTGTCGGGGGCTTTGAGTACTTGTACGTTGCAATCGACAAGTTCACAAAGTGGCCGGAGGTGGAGGCGGTGAGGAAGGTCATAGCTCAGTCAGCCGTCAAGTTCTTCAAGGGACTAGTGTGCCGTTTTGGTGTACCCAACAGGGTCATCACCGACAACAACACATAGTTCACAAGCCGCACCTTCATGCAATATATCCAGGACCTCGGCAGCAAAGTATGTTTTGCTTCCGTTGCTCACCCACGAAGCAATGGTCAAGCTGAGAGGGCAAACGCTGAAGTACTGCGAGGCTTAAGGACCAAGACCTTTGACAGGCTGCACAAGAGTGGAAGGCGCTGGATTGATGAGTTGCTGATGGTTCTTTGGTCGATCAGGACGACGCCAAATCGAGCCACCGGCCAGACACCCTTTGCCCTAGTATACAGGGCAGAAGCAGTTCTCCCCACTGAACTCATATACGGGTCACCTCGAGTGCTCGCTTATGATGAGCTTGAGCAAGAGCAACTGCGGCAAGATGATGCAATGCTCCTTGAGGAAGATCGTCTTCGGGCGGCTGTGAGAGCAGCATGCTACCAACAAGCCTTGCACCGCTACCATAGCCGCAAGGTTCATGCCCGAAGCCTTGAGGAAGGCGACCTTGTCCTTCAGCGCGTTCAATCGGCCAAGAATTCCAAAAAGTTGACGCCAAAGTGGGAAGGCCCTTATCGGGTAATACGAGTCACCAGGCCCGACGCAGTCCTCCTAGAGACCGAAAATGCCATTCCGGTGAGTAACTCCTGGAACATTGAGCATCTTCGCAAGTTTTACTTGTGAGGCGCGGCTTGCCGGGCCCCCCGGCAAGCCACCTTTTGTACAAGCATTGCCGATGATGCATGTAACCCTTTATACAAAGCCAGGCGTAGACCCTGAGCACAAATAAATGAAGCGCTGGCGTCCTAAGTTATAGCATGCATGCTAGGTCGAGTCTCGTCCTTGGTTAGGGTTGATAGTGCTTAGTGGCGACTAACCCCTAGCTTAGAGGTCGAGTGTGTGTCTCTTTATCTTTCTTTTGTCTTCTTTGGTTCACAGGACACACGGATATCCGTGCCGAACCACTTGGGGAGGAAAAGAAGATGAACAGACTAGCATCTAGCCCCCGGCAAGCCGGCATTGCCGGGGGCTGCAAGAGCAAAGATTCACCCACGGTGAACCAGGGTTGCCGGGGGCTGCATCTTTAGATAAGTTCTCCATCCCTTATCATGCATTCCATTATGGACTGAGGTATGTGAAACCTTGTTTTCCCCTAAGCTACCGTGCTCCCATAACTCTAGGCCCTAGGGCTCGTTCCTGGGGCCAAGTTTGGTCGTAGTCGCGGCAGCGAAAGGATGAAACAAGGAGCCAGAACCCGCCTCATCCCTGCCTCCGCCAAAGGCGTGAGGAAGGTCGAGCGAAGTGGGAAGACGGCAAGGCCTGTTGCCGTGCAAGGAAATGTTTATCTTAAAAGATATCAAGGATTTACTCCTTGTCGTGGGTTCCACCCGTAAACAAATGACCCGGCAAGCACCCCTTTTTCATGAAAAACATTCCACTCAGGTATAGTCCATAGGGAATGAAAAACATGAATGATGGGATTACAAGTTTTAAATTCAGCTAAGGCCCGAAGGCTTACAAACTAAAAAGAGATAAGATGTCCGTAATCCCTTTCTTGTCCCTCTCCTCAGGAGGCAGGTCAAGGAGGCAAAAAGGGAAAAAGGGGCGCCTAGGCGAGCTATGGGTGGCAGAAGACACCAAGAGAACATCTTGGTGGCCGTCCGAAGGCTGGATGGTGATGGCAGCGCCGGAAGCAGAGCTCAAAGACGAGGCGGCAGGATGTCAGCACGCGTCGGAGGCGTCGGTGCCCGCGTACTCCGACTTGACGGCCTTGCCGCCCGCCCTCTTCCTCTTCCGCAGCCTCCCAACGCCAGCCGCCCAAGGAGACGACCCCGAGAAGTTCAGGGAGCCGGCGACGCGGATGATGGGGTCGCTGGTGCCGCACGGAGCGGCACCCGACACCTAATCGGACCCGTCATCCTGCCGCCTACTACCCTCGTCGTCGCTGCCGTTGTCCTCCTCGTCACTCCCGCCCGAGGAGGAGTCTTCGCAATTAGAAGAGCTCTCCACGCAGCACCTTGCATGGGTCCCAAAGCACCCGAAGACCTTGACAGAGAGAAGGCCACCCTCCATCGGCTTAAAATGGAGAGTGAGCCCCTCCGTCAAGCGGTGGATATGGGCAAACGTCTTCCACCCCCGACGGAGATACATCACGTGAGGGGCGGGGAAGTCGACGCGGGCCCGCGTGCCACAGATCCCGCAGCCCCTCATGCGCAGCCACAACGACTCTGGCGGGTCCAGCTCCATCTCTCGCGCGAATGGAGTCGGGAGGCGAAGGTGACGGCGAGGCGGCCGGCGCAGCCTGACGAAGAACTCGCAAGGGTCATCCCCAACGTGGCCCTCCATGGGGGGAGGAACTGCTGGCGGAGGCGAGGCCGACGTGCCGCCCCGTCCTCCTCTTCCCCGAGCGCCTCGGCCTCGCCCACGGCCTCGCCCCCTCCCCCTTCCCCTCGCGGCTGGCTCTGCCACCGCGGGTGCAGGAGAAGGAGGGACGCGTTGTCGAGCGGCGACCCTCGCCGCCACCGTTGAAGGACCAGGATTCCCTCTCTCCATGGTGGATGGAAGGGGGAGCAGAAGCAGATGGAAGGAGTAGATGAAAAGAATGCGGGACGCCATCCCCCACTCCCTCTCTTCATAAAGGAACGGGGTGGGGGCTCGGCCACCCCGCTTAGCCAATCAAGACGCGGAAGGCGCAGGGAACTGGTACCGACCCGCCGCCCCAGGGCACGGCGGCCCGGTTTCCCGCCTCCACCGTTCGCCACCCCAAGCGCATGAGAGCCACGTGGTGGGCGTGCAGGACCGAGGCGACGGGTGAGGCGATCTCTCCCCACCCCGTGATCGTGGGGAGTGGACGCCTTGAAGACCACGCCTCGGCCCCGTTCCGTAAATGGGCCGCGCCTCCACGCCTCCCTCCGTTTATGGGGAAGACGCGAACCGCCCCCTTTACTACGACGTGACGCATGCATGCAGAGCTCAGCCCCACGCATGCCGCCCACGTCACACACGCCTTCCCACGCCGCGCCACGCGCGAGAAGCATGGGAAGCGCAGCACGCGAAGAGACTTACCGCGGTAAAAACCGCCCCGCCTGCCCGCCACTGTTTTTGGGCCTAGCCCAACGACGCGATTGCGCTTACGTGTGGCCCAGGCCTGGGGGCTCCTGTCGGTGTACAAAAAGAGGGGTACACTTTTTGTACCCCTATAACTGTGCATGGACAGTCTGAGCCATGGGCACCACCACACTAAGCAAGGCAAGGGAGGTGAGCCAAGGTAAGACCGAAGCTCAGGAGAAGCAGAACGACGCCAAGACCAAGACCACAAAGCGCAAAGGGGACGAAGCGGACCCCCCGGCAAGATCCTTGCCGGGAGGCGGTTTTAGCAAACCCGGCAAGACCCTTGTCGTGGCAGCTCGCCCCACACCTATGGAGTGAGTCACCCTTGAGTCCACTGCCCCCATGGGGCAAGGATTCGGGAGACATCCCCGTGGTGGCATGCGGATCTTTGTGAAGACATTCAAGATTAGATACACCCTTTAGAAGATGATGATCCTTGACGGGATCCCAGCCAAGGAAGACCACAAGGCCCCCGACAAGAGCCTTGCCGGGGATGACAGCAGGCGCCACGGCAAGGCCCTTGCCAGGGCCCCGGCAAGGCCCTTGCCAAGAACACCCATAGGGCCACCATCAGGCCCACGCCAGTCAAACCTCCACTGCCATTCGCATGCAGCTGCTGACCCAACCAGCTGGGCAGGCACCTGCGTGGTGGCATGTGGATCTTCGTGGAGACCCACCACTGCGCCACCTCAGCTGCCTGCCTGCCTACATGGCACCGCGGGCGCCGCTGGCCAGGGCGCGTGTTGACACGAGAGGGAGCGGCGACGGACGAGGCAGGGATCTTCCCCGTCCCCGATAAAGCAAGGACACCTGGGCAAGACGCATTAAATGTGCCTTGTCATGTAATGCGAGGGATAACCTCACATCACTGTACCCTTTCCACCTCCTGTGTGCCACTGTGGCAACCCCTTTCCTATAAAAGGAGGCCCGAGGCAACCAGGAGGAGGATTCGGCTTTTTGGAGCTCCTCACGCCCCCATAGCTAGCTCAAGAACACATATATACAATCCACCAAAGCAGGAGTAGGGTTTTACGCATCCTCCCGGCCCGAACCTGGATAAACGAATCGTGTGCTATCTGTTTGATCCGCTCTTCTCACGACCCCGCGCCCCGCAACCGTAGTAGGGATTCTTGTGATCCCATAGGTGTCGTTCCGACCGACAGTGGCTTTTGACCAAGAAGGCTCAAACAAGTAGATGAAGAAGAACTCGCCACCGACGAGGAAGAGGAGCAGCCACAACAAGGAGGCTACACCACCTATGCGGACCTCAGCAGCCTCCAGGGCTCTATTGATGATATGAGCAACCTCGCCATGTCCCGTCGAGGCACGTCCGCCTACATGAACATGAACTTCTCCAAATGGAACCAAGACTGGGCTCCTGACCAACCGCTGCAATGATCTTGCATGTTTGGGCTTGCAAAATCCTAAGTTTGGGGGAGGTTATCACCACTTCTACATCAAGATGTGGTGGTATTTAAATAAATTGTAATGAGGTTGTACTTAAGCTCTTGGAGTTTCAAAACACTCGGGTTGGTCTGTTCCAACACTTCGCTTTTATTTGGTTTTGCTTTTTTCTTTTTCTATTGCCTTTGCGATTTCTCGGTTGCAAGTAAATTTTTAAAAACCCCAAAACCAAAAAAATAGAATAAGCTTTTCTTTGCTCTTGTTATTTATCAATCCCTTTGGAGTTCATTTGCATTTTATTTTTAGAGGAGTTGATTTACGCCGGATAGCGAGGAATGCAAGAGTAAGGAAGAGAAGTGTGTAAATTCGCAACTGTGAAGGTATGTCCTACATCCCCCGTATTTTGCACTTGAAATACTTGGAGTAGATGTAGACATGTGGTAGTAGTATGTGTGATATGTGCATATGGGAGTAAGTCTTGATAATTAAGACAAGTGTTTTGTTCTAGTAGCTAAAGTAATTTTGTAGCCTTTGTCCTATTTAGTTTAGACAACCAAGACTTGTCGTGGGACTATTTTTAAATGAAATAATATTAACCAAGAATAACTGTGCACAAGAGAAAGTCTTTCAAAACTTGGGAGTTGAGAAAATTGTAGTGGAAGTGACGTTTGAATTTCTCAACCCCATGTTCTTAATTTTAGTAGACTTGATAGCACTTTTGGATTGAATTGTCTAGAGGAACTTGGTGCCTCTTTGATTCGCAGGATTTTCAAAATGCAGGAACAGGAAAAAGGTAGGAATAGAGTGTCATGTCCTCTTATATCCTATGGGATTTGGAGAGGTGTTTGATAACACAGGAAAAACAAAGGAAATCTACAAAGAAGTTTGAATGGATGAAAAGTTTCCTTCAAAATGTAGTATAAATGAATCCTATGGAAAAAATCCTAAGGATTCCAATCCTACAAATCAAACGACCATCACAGGAAAAAATACGAAGGATCCAAATCCTGTAAAAACCCTATGAAATTCCTTTGTATCAAAGGAGCCCTTAGTTGAATGGTGAACGAGATTATGCCAAAAATTTGTGTTGTATCTCTTACATGGTGCTTCAGCTCCTTGCTGGTGCCATGGCCCAGCTACTATATCCACGTATACATGTATAAATGTGGCTCCGTCACCTTTCTTGATGTTTTGTTGAGGACTCCGCTGGCCAATGAACGATCCACCAAGAGCGATAGCTCGGTGAGGGAGTCCTGGATTAGGGGGGTGTCCGGATAGCCGGACTATACCTTCGGCCGGACTCCTGGACTATGAAGATACAAGATTGAAGACTTCGTCCCATGTCCGGAAGGGACTTTCCTTGGCGTGGAAGGCAAGCTTGGCGATACGGATATGTAGATCTCCTACCATTGTAACCGACTCTGTGTAACCCTAGCCCTCTCTGGTGTCTATATAAACCAGAGGGTTTTAGTCCGTAGGACGAACAACAATCATACCATAGGCTAGCTTCTAGGGTTTAGCCACTCTGATCTCGTGGTAGATCTACTCCTGTACTACCCATATCATCAATATCAATCAAGCAGGACGTAGGGTTTTACCTCCATCAAGAGGGACCGAACCTGGGTAAAACATTGTGTCCCCTGCCTCCTGTTACCATCCACCTAGACGCACAGTTCGGGACCCCCTACCCGAGATCCGCCGGTTTTGACACCGACATTGGTGCTTTCATGGAGAGTTCCTATGTGTCATCACTTTTAGGCCCGATGGCTTCTCCGATCATCAACAGCGATGCGATCCGGGGTGAGACTTTTCTCCCCGGACAGATCTTCGTGTTTGGCGGCTTTGCACTGCGGGCCAATTTGCTTGGTCATCTGGAGCAGATCAAAAGCTACGCCCCTGGACATCAGGTCAGATTTGGAAGTTTGAACTACACGGCCGACATCCGTGGAGACTTGATCTTCGACGAATTCGAGCCACAGCCGAGCGCGCCGCACTGTCACGATGGGCATGATCTAGCTCTGCCGCCGAACAGTGCCCTGGAGGCCGCACCTGCGTCCGCTCCGACCCCTAGCTCAAAGCCGATCACACCAATTGAGGATGGGTGGTTAGACACCACCTCAGGGGCTGCAATCTCTTCGGCAATCGAGCTGAACACCAGCCCTATTCTCTGTGAAGCCCGTGACTCCAAGGAACCGGACTCCTCTCCTGACTCCGAGCCCTCCGCGCCCCTACAGATCGAACCCGATTGGGCGCCGATCATGGAGTTCACCGTCGTGGACATCTTTCAGCGCTCGCCCTTCGGCGATATTCTGAATTCACTAAAGTCTCTCTCTTTATCAGGAGAGCCCTGGCCGGACTATGGTCAGCAAGGTTGGGATGCGGATGATGAAGAAATTCAAAGCCCACCCGCCACCCACTTCGTAGCCACTATCGATGATTTAACCGACATGCTCGACTTCGACTCCGAAGACATCGACGGTATGGATGCCGATGCAGGAGATGATCAAGAACCAGCACCTATAGGGCACTGGAAAGCCACCTCGTCATATGATATATACATGGTGGACACCCCAAAAGAAGGCAATGGCGATGGGACAGCGGAGGATGACCCCTCCAAGAAGCAGCCTAAGCACCGGCGTCAGCGGCGCCGCTCTAAATCCCGCCAAAACAAAAACGGTGATTCCGGCACGGGAGATAATAACACCTCGGACAGTGCTGAAGACAACCACCTCCAGCAAGATTCAGCACAGGAGGATAGAGAAGCCAGCCCTCATGAGAGAGCGGCAGACAAAGAGGTCGAGGACGATAATTATATGCCTCCCTCCGAAGACGAGGCAAGCCTCGACGACGACGAATTTGTCGTGCCGGAGGATCCCGTCGAACAAGAGTGTTTCAAATGCAGGCTTATGGCCATGGCGAGCAGCCTCAAGAAAAAACAGCAACAGCTTACAGCTGATCAAGATTTGCTAGCCGACAGATGGACTGAAGTCCTTGCGGCCGAAGAGTATGAACTTGAACGCCCCTCCAAGAGCTACCCAAAGTGCAGGTTGCTACCCCAATTAGAGGAGGGAAGCACCTAAACCTACATCACCAGCGCATGATGCGGCCAACCGGCCACCCCGTGGCCGCGACAGAGAGGCCTCTCGGCCCTCCACTCAAGCCGCACCCCGGCGCCGCTCAAAAAATACCAAGGCATGGGAAAATGCGCCAGACCTGCGAGATATATTGGAGGACAAGGTAAGGCAAACAAGATCGATCTACGGATCATGTGGGCGCCCCACGGCACGAGACGGTACTCGTCACGCCGGATACGGTAAATCCGGCCGGGCCGAACACAGTAGACAAAGCTCATTTGAGCCGCGTCGTGATATTGCCCAATACAGAGGCGCCGCACACCCACTATGCTTCACAGATGAAGTAATGGATCATTAAATCCCCGAGGGTTTCAAACACGTGAATATCGAATCATACGATGGCACAACAGATCCTGCGGTATGGATCGAGGACTATCTCCTTCATATCCACATGGCCCACGGTGATGACCTACACACCATCAAATACCTCCCACTCAAGCTTAAAGGACCAGCTCGGCATTGGCTTAACAGCTTGCCAGCAGAATCAATTGGTTGTTGGGAGGACCTGGAAGCCGCATTCCTTGACAATTTCCAGGGCACTTATGTGCGACCACCAGACGCCGATGACCTAAGACACATAATTCAGCAGCCAAAGGAATCGGCCAGACAATTCTGGACATGGTTCCTAACCAAGAAAAATCAAATCGTCGACTGTCCGGACGTAGAGGCCCTAGAAGCCTTCAAGCATAACATCCGCGACGAGTGGCTTGCACGGCACCTAGGATAGGAAAAGCCGAAATCCATGGCAGCCCTCATGACACTTATGACCCGCTTTTGCCTGGGAGAAGGCAGCTGGCTAGCTCGCAGCAATAACATGACCAGGAGCCCTGGTAATTCGGATACCAAGGACAGCAGTGGCAGGTCACGTCGCAACAAGCAAAAGCGCCACATTAACGGCGACAATGCTGAGGATACGACAGTTAATGCCGGATTCAGAGGCTCTAAACCCGGTCGGCGGAAAAAGCCATTCAAAAGAAATACTCCGGGCCCGTCCAGTTTGGACCAAATACTCGACCGCTCATGCCAGATACATGGCACCCCCGAAAAACCAGCCAATCACACCAACAGGGATTGTTGGGTGTTCAAGCAGGCAGGCAAGTTAAATGCCGAAAACAGAGACAAGGGTCTGCATAGCGATGACGAGGAGGAGCCCCGGCCGCCGAACAACAGTGGACAGAAAGGTTTTCCCCCACAAGTGCGGATGGTGAACATGATATACGCAACCCACGTCCCCAAGAGGGAGCGGAAGCGTGTGCTAAGGGACGTATACGCGATGGAGCCAGTCGCCCCAAAGTTCAACCCATGGTCTTCCTGCCCGATCACTTTTGATCGAAGGGACCACCCCACTAGCATCCGTCATGGCGGATTCGCCGCATTGGTTCTAGACCCAATTATTGACGGATTTCACCTCACTAGAGTCCTTATGGACGGCGGCAGCAGCCTGAACCTGCTTTACCAGGATACAGTGCGGAAAATGGGCATCGATCCCTCAAGGATTAAACCCACTAGAACGACCTTTAAAGGCGTCATACCAGGTGTAGAGGCCAACTGTACAGGCTCAGTTACACTTGAAGTGATCTTCGGATCTCCGGATAATTTCCGAAGCGAGGAGTTAATCTTTGACATAGTCCTGTTCCGCAGTGGCTATCACGCACTGCTCGGGCAAACCGCATTTGCCAAGTTCAATGCGGTGCCGCACTACGCATAGCTCCAGCTCAAGATGCCAGGCCCTCGAGGAGTCATCACGGTCAATGGAAACACCGAACGCTCTCTCCAAACGGAGGAGCATACGGCGGCTATCGCAGCGGAAGTACAAAGAAGCCTCTCAAGGCAATTCTCCAGTCCGGCCATTAAACGTCTGGACACCGTCAAGCGTGCCCGGAGTAACCTACAATAAGACCGCCTGGCACGTTCCGAGCAAGCGTAGCAATGCGGCCCCAACCCCAGCCCTCGCGAACTTGCGAAACCAGTGTTGCGCGTACATAACTACACTCTGGAAATACCATGGGCACAGGGGGAGGGGCACCATCACGGCACGCCCGAAACGTGGCTTGAACCGCACTAGGGGCTACCGATTTCTTAATTTTCTCTTATTTTCAGGACTCCATTCTTCGGAAGGCTCATCCGGCAGTACAATTGCTGCATAAACGATACAACCAGGGAAGCAGAAGGCTATGCCGCACTATGGAACTCTAAGGTGGTCTCTATAACAAGCAGTATACCTGTTTCACATACCATTCCGCAGCTCGCCCCTGGAAAGGACACGTTAAATAGTCCCATTTTTTGCTTATCACACTATTTGTATCGTTCTGCTTTGATCACAGCTTTTTTAAATAAACAATGCATAGCTCCCGTCTATTATTGCATTACTCTTTTTTGTGAATATATGTTCATTAATGACATATTGCACCCGTACACTTTGGTACGGCCTATACACTAGGGGCTTAAGTACCCCACAATACGGTGTGGAAGTCCGAACACTTTCACAAGTGCGACACCCCGAACTTATAGCATTATATGCATCGGCTCCGAATCATGTCTTGGGTCAATAGTTGGGTTTGCCCGGCTCCTATGTTTTGGTACCTTACGTTCCGTTATATCGGCTAAGGTAGCACTAGGAGAACTACTGCGATTGTGCCCCAGTTGAGCTGGGCTAAGCACTTCAGTAGAGAAAGCTAAAACTAACCGTCATGATGAGGCGAGAGCTGGTCGCTATTCGAGAGGTTTTTGAGTCCCTAAAGACTTATGCCGCTTAGAGCGAGGAGTCAGCTTTGTCCGGCCTAGGCGTGGATAGCGCCCCGAACTCGGTCTTCCGAACACTAGGGGCTTCGCCGAAATTTAAAATTATAGAATTCTATGGCTAAGTGAGAGTGTTCAAGCATTATAGTCCGATTGCCTTGTTCGTTGTGTTGAGCGCCTCCCTCGAAGGACCCAAGAATGGGAAAAAGAGCGCTCATGTTTATCCCGAACACCCCAGCACTCGTCGCATGGGGGCAGAAGCCGACGACTCATCATCTCTGAAACTTGATAAACGGCCGCACAGAAGGTAATATTTTAAATTCAAAAGCGTTGCTTAGCGCATATGAACAAGTTTTCAGCGTACAGGATCACAAATGCGAGTTTACTCAAAAATTACATCTTTGGAGCATTCCTCCGCTATAAGGCGGGCACCCTTCAGGACGCCCTCATAATACGCTTCCGGGACGCGATGCTCCTTGCCCGGCGGCGGCCCGTCCTTCACCATCTTCTCCGCATCCATCTTGCCCCAGTGCACTTTAGCATGGGCAAGCGCCCTACGGGCACCTTCGATGCAGACGGAGCGCTTGATTACTTCAAGCCGTGGACAGGCAACCACCAGCTGCCTCACCAGCCCGAAGTAGCTCCCAGGCAGAGCCTCTCCAGGCCACAGCCGAACTATGAGGCCCTTTATGGCCTGTTCGGCAACCTTGTGGAGCTCGACCATTTGCTTCAGCTGGTGGCTCAAAGGCACCAGGTGTCCGGCCTCAGCATACTGAGACCAAAACACCTTCTCCATCGAGCTCCCCTCTTCGGCTCGGTAGTAGGCGGCGGCATCAGACGCACTGCGGGGCAAATCTGCGAATGCTCCTAGAGAGCTCCGGACTCGGGTAAGTAACAAGTAATTCACTTTCACGTGCTTGCTTTGCATAATGAATGCCTTACTCGCCGCTATCTTCTTCATCGCTTCAATTTCTTTGAGGGCTTTCTGGGCTTCGGCCTTGGCAGACTTCGCGCTTTTGAGGGCTGCCGCAAGCTCGGACGCCTGCGTCTTTGAGTCAAGCTCCAAACTCACGTGTTTTTTCACGAGTGCCTGGAGCTCTTTCTGCACCTCCTCCACCCGCGCCTCCTGCTTCCCTCTCTCCGTGCGCTCCGCGGTCGCTCTGTTTTCGGCCTCGGACAGCGCTTGCTAGGGTTGCCACCTCGGTCGTGGCCCCTATAGTAGCACGTTGATCCTGTCATTTTTTGCAACCACATCTTCTCTATATACTTGCGTAAGGTATTACTTACCCTCCCTCTCCTCGAGTTGCCTCTTGGCATGGCCGAGCTCGTTCTCGGACCGCACGAGGTTCTGCTTCAGCATATCCACCTCCGCAGTCAGTGCGGCAGAGGCCAGCAGCGAAGCCTGCATACGCATATTGACTTGATTATGTTAGACTCCTGCGAATGTTATAAGATCCTCTATTCGTATTTTCTTTCCGAACGCCGAACAGAGCATTAGGGGCTACTGTCTATGCGGTAATATTTTTACATATTCTTTACTTACCTCAAAGTCTGTTAGAAGGCTGGCACAGGCTTCAGTCAGTCCGCTCTTGGAGGACTGAACCTTCTGGATCACCGCACTCATAATAGTGCGGTGCTCCTCGTCGATGGAGGCGCCGTTAAGCGTCTCCAGCAAATTGCCCGGTGCCTCCGGTTGGACGGAGGTCACCGGTGTTGGAAATATGCCCTAGAGGCAATAATAAATTAGTTATTATTATATTTCCTTGTTCATGATAATCGTTTATTATCCATGCTAGAATTGTATTGATAGGAAACTCAGATACATGTGTGGATACATAGACAACACCATGTCCCTAGTAAGCCTCTAGTTGACTAGCTCGTTGATCAATAGATGGTTACGGTTTCCTGACCATGGACATTGGATGTCATTGATAACGGGATCACATCATTAGGAGAATGATGTGATGGACAAAGACCCAATCCTAAGCCTAGCACAAGATCATGTAGTTCGTATGCTAAAGCTTTTCTAATGTCAAGTATCATTTCCTTAGACCATGAGATTGTGCAACTCCCGGATACCATAGGAGTGCTTTGGGTGTGCCAAACGTCACAACATAACTGGGTGGCTATAAAGGTACACTACAGGTATCTCCGAAAGTGTCTGTTGGGTTGGCACGAATCGAGACTGGGATTTGTCACTCCGTGTAAACGGAGAGGTATCTCTGGGCCCACTCGGTAGGACATCATCATAATGTGCACAATGTGATCAAGGAGTTGATCACGGGATGATGTGTTATGAAACGAGTAAAGAGACTTGCCGGTAACGAGATTGAACAAGGTATCGGGATACCGACGATCGAATCTCGGGCAAGTATCATACCGCTAGACAAAGGGAATTGTATACGGGATTGATTAAGTCCTTGACATCGTGGTTCATCCGATGAGATCATCGTGGAACATGTGGGAGCCAACATGGGTATCCATATCCCGCTGATGGTTATTGACCGGAGAGTCATCTCGGTCATGTCTGCATGTCTCCTGAACCCGTAGGGTCTACACACTTAAGGTTCGCTGACGCTAGGGTTATAGAGATATTAGTATGTGGTAACCCGAAAGTTGTTCGGAGTCCCGTATGAGATCCCGGACGTCACGAGGAGTTCCGGAATGGTCCGGAGGTAAAGATTTATATATGGGAAGTCTTGTTTTGGTCACCGGAAAAGTTCCGCGCATTATCGGTATTGTACCGGGAGTGCCGAAAGGGGTCCGGGGGTCCACCTGCCCCGGGGCCACATGGGCTGTAGGGGTGTGCGCCTTGGCCTATATGGGCCAAGGGCACCAGCCCCAAGAGGCCCATGCGCCAAGAGATAAGGGAAAGGAAGAGTCCTAAAAGGGGAAGGCACCTCCTAGGTGCCTTGGGGAGGATGGACTCCTCCCTGGCCGCACCCTTCCTTGGAGGAAGGGCCAAGGCTGCGCCCCCCCCCCCTCTCCCTTGGCCCTATATATAGTGGGGGAAGGGAGGGCAGCCACACCTAAGCCCTGGCGCCTCCCTCTCCCTCCCATGACACATCTCCCTCCTCCCGCAGCGCTTGGCGAAGCCCTGTTGGAATCCCGCTACTTCCACCACCACGCCGTCGTGCTGCTGGATCTCCATCAACCTCTCCTCCCCCCTTGCTGGATCAAGAAGGAGGAGATGTCGCTGCTCCGTACGTGTGTTGAACGCGGAGGTGCCGTCCGTTCGGCGCTAGGATAATCGGTGATTTGGATCACGATGAGTACGACTCCATCAACCCCGTCCTCTTGAACGCTTCCGCATGCGATCTACAAGGGTATGTAGATCCACTCCTCCCTCATTGCTAGATGACTCCATAGATTGATCCTGGTGACACGTAGGAAAATTTTGAATTATTGCTACGTTACCAAACAGTGGTATCAGAGTCAGGTTTATGCGTAGTTTCTATGCACGAGTAGAACACAAAGTAGTTGTGGGCGTTGATTTTGTTCAATATGCTTACCGTTACTAGTCCAATCTTGATTCGGCGGCATTGTGGGATGAAGCGGTCCGGACCGACCTTACACGTACTCTTACGTGAGACTGGTTCCACCGACTGACATGCACTAGTTGCATAAGGTGGCTAGCGGGTGTCTGTCTCTCCCACTTTAGTCGGATCGGATTCGATGAAAAGGGTCCTTATGAAGGGTAAATAGCAATTGGCATATCACGTTGTGGTTTTTGCGTAGGTAAGAAACGTTCTTGCTAGAAACCCATAGCAGCCACGTAAAACATGCAAACAACAATTAGAGGACGTCTAACTTGTTATTGCAGGGTATGCTATGTGATGTGATATGGCCAAGAAGAATGTGATGAATGATATGTGATGTATGAGATTGATCATGTTCTTGTAATAGGAATCACGACTTGCATGTCGATGAGTATGAAAACCGGCAGGAGCCACAGGAGTTGTCTTTATTTATTTATGACCTGCGTGTCAACATAGACGTCATGTAATTACTTTACTTTATTGCTAACCGGTAGCCATAGAAGTAGAAGTAATAGTTGGCGAGACAACTTCATGAAGACACGATGATGGAAATCATGATGATGGAGATCATGGTGTCATGCCGGTGACGATGATGATCATGGAGCCCCGAAGATGGAGATCAAAAGGATCAATATGATATTGGCCATATCATGTCACTATTTGATTGCATATGATGTTTATCATGTTTATACATCTTATTTGCTTAGAACGACGGTAGTAAATAAGATGATCCCTCATTAAAATTTCAAGAAAGTGTTTCCCCTAACTGTGCACCGTTGCAAAAGTTCGTCGTTTCGAAGCACCACGTGATGATCGGGTGTGATAGATTCTTACGTTCACATACAACGGGTGTAAGCCAGATTTACACACGCAAAACACTTAGGTTGACTTGACGAGCCTAGCATGTACAGACATGGCCTCAGAACACAAGAGACCGAAAGGTCGAGCATGAATCGTATGGTAGATGCGATCAACATGAAGATGTTCACCGATGATGACTAGTCCGTCTCACGTGATGATCGGACACGGCCTAGTTGACTCGGATCATGTAATCACTTAGATGACTAGAGGGATGTCTATCTGAGTGGGAGTTCATAAGATGAACTTAATTATCCTAAACATAGTCAAAAGGTCTTCGCAAATTATGTCGTAGCTCGCGCTTCAGTTCTACTGTTTAGATATGTTCCTAGAGAAAATTTAGTATAGTAGCAATTATGTGGACTAGGTCCGTAGACTGAGGATTGTCCTCATTGCTTCATAGAAGGCTTATGTCCTTAATGCACCGCTCAGTGTGCTAAACCTCGAACGTCGTCTGTGGATGTTGCGAACATCTGACATACACATTTTGATAACTACGTGATAGTTCAGTTAAACGGTTTAGACCTGAGGCACCGAAGACGTTTTAAAACGTCGCGAAACATATGAGATGTTTCGAGGGCTGAAATTGGGATTTCAGGCTCGTGCCCACGTCAAGAGGTATAAGACCTCCGATGATTTTTCTTAGCCTACAAACTAAGGGAAAAAAGCTCAATTGTTGAGCTTGTGCTCAGATTGTCTGAGTACAACAATCATTTGAATCAAGTGGGAGTTGATCTTCCAAATGAGATAGTGATGTTTCTCCGAAGTCATTACCACCAAGCTGCTAGAGCTTAGTGATGAACTATAATGTATCGGGGACATATATGATGATCCTTGAGATATTCGCGATGTTTGACACCACAAAAGTAGAAATCAAGAAGGAGCATCAATTGTTGATGGTTTGTGAAACCACTAGTTTCAAGGAGGGCAAGGGCAAAAAGGGATGCTTCATGAAACGGCAAATCAGCTGCTGCTCTAGTGAAGAAACCCAAGGTTGAACCCAAACCCGAGACTAAGTGCTTCTGTAATAAGAGAAACAGCCACTGGAGCAGAATTACCCTAGATACTTGGTAGATGAGAAGGCTGGCAAAGTCGATAGAAGTATATTGGATATACATTGTGTTAATGTGTACTTTACTAGTACTCCTAGTAGCACCATGGTATTAGATACCGGTTCGGTTGCTAAGTGTTAGTAACTCGAAATAAAAGCTACGAAATAAACGGAGACTAGCCAAAAGATGAGATGACGATATGTGTTGGAAGTATTTCCATGGTTGATCAAATATCGTACGCTCCCTCTACCATCAAGATTGGTGTTTGCGTTGAGCATAGACATGATTGGATTATATCTATCGCAATACGGTTATTCATTTAAGGAGAGAGTAATGGTTACTCTGTTTATTTGAATAATACCTTCAATGGTCTTACACCTAAAATGAATGGTTTATTGAATCTCGATCATAGTGATACACATGTTCATGCCAAAAGATAGTAATGATAGTACCACCTACTTGTGGCACTGCCACGTAAGTCATATCGGTATAAAACGCATGAAGAAGCTCCATGTTGATGGATCTTTGGGCTCACTCGTTTTTGAAAAGTTTGAGGCATGCGAACCATGTCTATTGGTGTATATGCATGAAGAAACTCCATGCAAATGGACCGTTTGGACTCACTTGATTTTGAATCACTTGAGACATGCAAATCATACCACATGGGCAAGATGACTGAAAGCCTCGTTTTCAGTAAAATGGTACTAGAAAGCAACTTGTTGGAAGTAATACATTTTGATGTGTGCAGTCCAATGAGTGCTGAGGCATGTAGTGGATATCGTTATGTTCTTACTTCACAGATGATTTGAGTAGATGTTGAGTATATTTACTTGATGAATCACGAGTCTGAATTATTGAAAGGTTCAAGTAATTTCAGGGTGAAGTTGAAAGATCGTCGTGATAAGAGGATAAAATATCTATGATATGATCATAGAGATGGATATCTGAATTACGAGTTTGGCATAGAATTAAGACATTGTGGAAATTGTTTCACAACTAATACAGCCTGGAACACCATAGTGTGATGGTGTGTCCGAACATCATAACTGCACCCTATTGGATATGATGCATACCATGATGTCTCTTATCGAATTACCATGATAGTTTATGGGTTAGGCATTAGAGACAACCACATTCACTTTAAATAGGGCACCACGTAATTCCGATGAGATGACACCGTATGAACTATGGTTTAGAGAAACCTAAGTTGTCATTTCTTAAAAGTTTGGGGCTGCGACGCTTATGCGAAAAAGTTTTAGGCTGATAAGCTCGAACCCAAAGCGGATAAATGCATCTTCATAGGACACCCAAAACAGTTGGGTATACCTCCTGTCTCAGAACCGAAAGCAATAAGGGATTGTTTCTAGAATCGGGTCCTTTCTCGAGGAAAAGTTTCTCTCGAAAGAATTGAGTGGGAGGATGGTGGAGACTTGATGAGGTTATTGAACCGTCTCTTCAACTAGTGTGTGGCAGGGCACAGGAAGTTGTTCCTATGGCACCTACAACAATTGAAGTGGAAGCTTATGATAGTGATCATGAAACTTCAGATCAAGTCACTACCAAACCTCGTGGGATGACAAGGATGCGTACTACTTTAGAGTGGTACGTGATCATGTCTTGGAAGTCATGTTGCTAGACAACAATGAACCTACGAGCCATGGAGAAGCGATGGTGGGCCCGGATTCCGATAAATGGCTCGAGGCCATAAAATCCGAGATAGGATCCATGTATGAAAACAAAGTGTAGACTTTGGAAGAACTACTTGATGGTCGTAAGGCTGTTAGGTACATGTGGATTTTAAAAGGAAGACGGACAATGATGGTAAGTATCACCATTAAGAAAGCTCGACTTGTCGTTAAGATGTTTTCCGACAAGTTCAAGGAGTTGACTACGATGAGACTTTCTCACTCGTAGCGATGCTAAGAGTCTGTTGGAATTATATTAGTGATTACTGCATTATTTATGAAATCTTGCAGATAGGATGTCAAAACATTGTTTCCTCGACGATTTTCTTGAGGAAAGGTTGTATGTGATACAACCGGAAGGTTTTGTCAATCCTGAAAGATGCTAATAAGTATGCAAAGCTCCAGCAATCCTTCTAAGGACTGGAGTAAGCGTCTCGGAGTTGGAATGTACGCTTTGATGAGATGATCAAAGATTTTGGGTTTATACAAAGTTTATGAGAAACTTGTATTTCCAAAGAAGTGAGTGGGAGCACTATAGAATTTTTGATGAGTATATGTTGTTGACATATTATGGATCAGAAATGATGTAGAATTTCTGGAAAGCATATAGGGTTATTTGGAAAGTGTTTTTCAATGGAAATCCTGGATTAAGATACTTGAACATTGAGCATCAAGATCTATAAGGATAGATCAAAACGCTTAATGGTACTTTCAAATGAGCACATACCTTGACATGATCTTGAAGGGGTTCAAGATGGATCAGTCAAAGAAGGAGTACTTGCCTGAGTTGTAAGGTATGAAGTTAAGACTTAAAGCTCGACCACGCAGAAGAAAGAGAAAGGACGAATGTCCTCCCCTATGCTTTTGTCATAGGCTCTATACGGTATGCCATGCTGAGTACCGCACCTGATGTGTGCCTTGCCACATATCTGGCAAGAGGGTACAAAGGTAATCTAGGAGTAGATCACCAGATAGCGGTCTAAATTATCCTTAGAGGAATAAGGATATGTTTCTCGCTTATGGAGGTGATAAAGAGTTCGACCTAAAGAGTTACGTCGATGCAATGTTAACACCTATCCGGATAGCTCTGAGTAAAGATACCGGATACGTATAATGGAGCAACAATTTAGAATAGCTCCAAGTAGAACAGTTATTTGAAATGGCTCCAAATATAGCGTAGTAGCTGCATCTACAAGATGACATAGAGATTTGCGAAGTACATACGGATCTGAAAGATTCAGACCCGTTGACTATAACATCTCTCACAAGCATAACATGATCAAACCCAGAACTCATCGAGTGTTAATCACATGGTAATGTGAACTAGATTATTGACTCTAGTAAACTCTTTGGGTGTTAGTCACATGGGGATGTGACCTTGAGTGTTAATCACATATCAATGTGAACTGGATTATTGACTCTAGTGCAGGTGGGAGACTGTTGGAAATATGCCCTAGAGGCAATAATAAATTAGTTATTATTATATTTCCTTGTTCATGATAATCGTTTATTATCCATGCTAGAATTGTATTGATAGGAAACTCAGATACATGTGTGGATACATAGACAACACCATGTCCCTAGTAAGCCTCTAGTTGAGTAGCTCGTTGATCAATAGATGGTTATGGTTTCCTGACCATGGACATTGGATGTCATTGATAACGGGATCACATCATTAGGAGAATGATGTGATGGACAAAGACCCAATCCTAAGCCTAGCACAAGATCATGTAGTTCGTATGCTAAAGCTTTTCTAATGTCAAGTATCATTTCCTTAGACCATGAGATTGTGCAACTCCCGGATACCGTAGGAGTGCTTTGGGTGTGCCAAACGTCACAACATAACTGGGTGGCTATAAAGGTACACTACAGGTATCTCCAAAAGTGTCTGTTGGGTTGGCACGAATCGAGACTGGGATTTGTCACTCCGTGTAAACGGAGAGGTATCTCTGGGCCCACTCGGTAGGACATCATCATAATGTGCACAATGTGATCAAGGAGTTGATCACGGGATGATGTGTTACGAAACGAGTAAAGAGACTTGCCGGGTAACGAGATTTGAACGGTATCGGCGATACTGACGATCGAATCTCGGGCAAGTATTCATACCGCTAGACAAAGGGAATTGTATACGGATTGATTAAGTCCTTGACATCGTGGTTCATCCATGAGATCATCGTGGAACATGTGGGAGCCAACATGGGTATCCCAGATCCCGCTGTTGGTTATTGACCGGAGAGTCATCTCGGTCATGTCTGCATATGCTCCCGAACCCGTAGGGTCTTACACACTTAAGGTTTCCGTGACCGCTAGGGTTATAGAGATATTAGTATGCGTGTTAACCCGAAAGTTTGTCGGAAGTCCCGGATGAGACTCCCGGACGTCACGAGGAGTTCCGGAATGGTCCGGAGGTAAAGATTTATTTCTGGGAAGTCTTGTTTTGGTCGCCGGAAAAGTTTCGCGCATTATCGGTATTGTACCGGGAGTGCCGAAAGGGGTCCGGGGGTCCACCAAGGGGGTCCACCTGCCCCGGGGGGCCACATGGGCTGTAGGGGTGTGCGCCTTGGCCTATATGGGCCAAGGGCACCAGCCCCAAGAGGCCCATGCGCCAAGAGATAAGGGAAAGGAAGAGTCCTAAAAGGGGAAGGCACCTCCTAGGTGCCTTGGGGAGGATGGACTCCTCCCTGGCCGCACCCTTCCTTGGAGGAAGGGCCAAGGCTGCGCCCCCCCTCTCCCTTGGCCCTATATATAGTGGGGGAAGGGAGGGCAGCCACACCTAAGCCCTGGCGCCTCCCTCTCCCTCCCATGACACATCTCCCTCCTCCCGCAGCGCTTGGCGAAGCCCTGTTGGAATTCCCGCTACTTCCACCACCACGCCGTCGTGCTGCTGGATCTCCATCAACCTCTCCTCCCCCCTTGCTGGATCAAGAAGGAGGAGACGTCGCTGCTCCGTACGTGTGTTGAACGCGGAGGTGCCGTCCGTTCGGCGCTAGGATCATCGGTGATTTGGATCACGACGAGTACGACTCCATCAACCCTGTTCTCTTGAATGCTTCCGCACGCGATCTACAAGGGTATGTAGATCCACTCCTCCCTCGTTGCTAGATGACTCCATAGATTGATCTTGGTGACACGTAGGAAAATTTTGAATTATTGCTACGTTACCAAACAACCGGCTCGGTAGGCTTGCTCCTCTTGGAAGGAGGCTGCCTACTGGAGTCTGGAACCGGTGAAGGTTCCGGCGCGGTGTCCGGCTCAAGGCCGGACTTGGAGCCCTTGGGGGTTCTATCCCCTTTACGCCTGGAGTCCGGGAGGTTGCCTTGCGGCGCCTCCAGGACCACCTCCTCCTGGCTTGGAACCTGTTGGGACGCCACCTCGGCGCCGTCCGTAGGGTGGGGGAGGAAGCCGTCGGAAGCGAATTCACATCCGACGAATCCAGGGAGCCGCTCGACGACTCGTCGAGCCCGGCCTTGCGCAGACTGCACAATCATATTCGGCGTAAGGAGGAGCTGTGCAAGAAAGGAACACTATGAATCGCTCTGGTGTCCGAATACTTACGATCTCTCCAGGGGCTTGGCCCTGTGCGGCCACTCCTCTTCGCCGTCGTCGGTGTTGGTGGAGCCGTCCGGAGGAAGGGTTTTCCCCTTCTTGGACCCTTCGGCCTCCCCAGTTGGGGCGGCCTTCCTTTTCTTCTCTCCCCCCGCTGGAGGGGGAGAGGTCTCTTCTTCCTCCTCCTCGTCTTCACGGGAGGAGTGCGTCTTGGAGTCGTCGGATGATGAATCCGACACCCCCAGGCGCCGGGCACTCTTTCGAGTCCCCGTGGCCTTCTTCTTGGTCTTCTTCTCCGGCACCACATAGGGTGCCGGAACCAGCAGCTTCGCCAAGCAAGCGTCCGCTGGGCCTTCGGGCAAAGGAGTCGGACAGTTGATCTGTCCGGACGTCTCCTGCCAATCCTGTCAAAGGTAAGGGAGCTTAGATCCCGCATGGAGTCAAACTATGAAAAAACTAATACCCTGTAAAAGGTAAAAACAGCTTACCGCATGAGCGCGACGCTGCGTGCTGAATCCGCGATCCTCGGTAGCGGATGCGGGGGCCTCGGCGCCCTTGAAAAGCACCTTCCAGGCATCTTCGTACGTCGTGTCGAAGAGCCTGCTCTCAGTTCGGTGCTGCGCCGGGTCGAACTCCCACAGGTTGAAAGCCCGTTGTTGACACGGGAGGATCCGGCGGATGAGCATAACCTGGACTACGTTGACAAGTTTGAGCTTCTTGTCCACCAGGGTTTGGACGCATGTTTGGAGTCCGGTCAGCTCTCCTTCTTTACCCCACGACAGGCCCGTCTCTTTCCAGGAGGTGAGCCGCGTAGGGGGTCCGGATCGGAACTCGGGGGCTGCGACCCATTCAGGGTCGCGCGGCCCGGTGATGTAAAACCACCCCGATTGCCACCCCTTTAGGGACTCCACGAAGGAGCCCTCGGGCCATAGGACGTTGGGCATCTTGCCCACCATGGCGCCTCCGCACTCCGCTTGGGTGCTGTGCACCACCTTCGGCTTGACATTGAAAGTCTTGAGCCATAGGCCGAAATGGGCGCGGATGCAGAAGAAAGCCTCGCACATGACGATAAACGCCGAGATATTGAGGACAAAGTTTGGGGCCAGATCGTGGAAATCCAGGCCATAGTAGAACATGAGCCCCCGGACAAATGGGTGGAGAGGGAAGCCCAGTCCGCGGAGGAAATGGGGGAGGAACACCACCCTCTCATGGGGCCTAGGGGTGGGGATGAGCTGCCCCTCTTCGGGAAGCCGGTGCGCAATGTCATTAGACAAGTATCCGGCCTTCCTCGGTTTTTTGATGTGTCCCTCCGTGACGGAGGAGACCATCCACTTGCCTCCCGCTCCGGACATGGCTGGAGAAGGTCGAGGTGGGGTGTGCGGACTTGGGTGCTGGAGCTCGAGTGCGTGGAAATGGATAGGCAAAGGAGGAAGAAGGCGTGGATGAAACGGTGGATCCTTATCCCCTTATATGGGCGGACACGACTATGCGCCCCCACTAGCCTGGTAAAACTCGCTTATCTCCCAAGCGCCGTAATCAATGGCGCGGTTGGGTTACCCACGCCCGTATTGATGAGAATCCCGGAATAAGGGGACACGATCGCTGCTTTGACAAGACGTGCCAAGGAAACCGCCTCGCTAAACACGCTGAGGTGGGACAGTAAAATGATTCGAACAAAGACTTGGCCGTAGTGTGATGTCACGCTACGGAATACGTCAACAGATTAGATTTGTGTAAATATTATTCTCTCTATGGCAATATGTGGAAACTTATTTTGCAGAGCCGGACACTACCTTTGTGTTCAAAATCTTCTATGAAGTACTTGGAGGAGGAACCCGCCTTGCAATGCCGAAGACAATCTGCGCGCCGGACTCATCGTCATTGAAGCCTGGTTCAGGGGCTACTGAGGGAGTCCTGGATTAGGGGGTGTCCGGATAGCCGGACTCCTGGACTATGAAGATACAAGATTGAAGACTTCGTCCCATGTCAGGAAGGGACTTTCCTTGGCGTGGAAGGCAAGCTTGGCGATACAGATATGTAGATCTCCTACCATTGTAACCGACTCTGTGCAACCCTAGCCCTCTCCGGTGTCTATATAAACCGGAGGGTTTTAGTCCGTAGGACGAACAACAATCATACCATAGGCTAGCTTCTAGGGTTTAGCCTCTCTGATCTCGTGGTAGATCTACTCTTGTACTACCCATATCATCAATATCAATCAAGCAGGACGTAGGGTTTCACCTCCATCAAGAGGGCCCGAACCTGGGTAAAACATTGTGTCCCCTGCCTCCTGTTACCATCCGCCTAGACGCACAGTTTGGGACCCCCTACCCGAGATCCGCCGGTTTTGACACCGACACTCGGAATTCGGCTATGAGTTTGTTACCATACATAGTGGCAACACTACAAACTCATATTATTCGACTTTTGATACTTCTCCAACTTATCTATAATTTTTGATTGCTCCATGCTATATTATCTACTGTTTTAGACATTATTGGGCTTTATTATCCACTTTTATATTATTTTCGAGACTAACCTATTAACCGGAGGCCTAGCCCAGAATTGCTGTTTTTTGCCTATTTTAGGGTTTCAAAGAAAAGGAATATCAAACGGAGTCCAAACGGAATGAAACCTTCGGGAATGTGATTTTTAGGAAGATTATGATCCGGGAGACTTGGACCCTACGTCAAGAAAGAAAACACGAGGCCACGAGGTAGGGGCGCGCCTACCCCCCCCCCCCAGGCGCGCCCTCCACCCTCCTGGGCCCCCTGTTGCTCCACCGATGTACTCCTTCCTCCTATATATACCTACGTACCCCCAAACGATCAGATACGGAGCCAAAACCCTAATTCCACCGCCGTAACTTTCTGTATCCACGAGATCCCATCTTGGGGCCTGTTCCGGAGCTCCGCCGGATGGGGCATCGATCACGGAGGGCTTCTACATCAACACCATAGCCTCTCCGATGAAGTGTGAGTAGTTTACCTCAGACCTATGGGTCCATAGTTAGTAGCTAGATGGCTTCTCTCTCTTTTTGGATCTCAATACAATGTCCCCCCCCCCTCTCTTGTGGAGATCTATTCGATGTAATCTTCTTTTTGCGGTGTGTTTGTTGAGACCGATGAATTGTGGGTTTATGATCAAATCTATCTATGAATAATATTTGAATCTTCTCTGAATTCTTTTATGTATGATTGGTTATCTTTGCAAGTCTCTTCGAATTATCAGTTTGGTTTGGCCTACTAGATTGATCTTTCTTGCAATGGGAGAAGTGCTTAGCTTTGGGTTCAATCTTGCGATGTCCTTTCCCAGTGATAGTAGGGGCAGCAAGGCACGTATTGTATTGTTGCCATCGAGGATAACAAGATGGGGTTTTCTTCATATTGCATGAGTCTATCCCTCTACATCATGTCATCTTGCTTAAGGCGTTACTCTGTTTTAACTTAATACTCTAGAAGCATGATGGATAGCGGTCGATGAGTGGAGTAATAGTAGTAGATGCAGGCAGGAGTCGGTCTACTTGTCTCGGGCGTGATGCCTATATACATGATCATACCTAGATATTCTCATAACTATGCTCAATCCTGTCAATTGCTCAACAGTAATTTGTTCACCCACCGTAGAATACTTATGCTCTCGAGAGAAGCCACTAGTGAAACCTATGGCCCCCAGGTCTATCTTCATCATATTAATCTCCTACTACTTAGTTATTTCCTTTGCTATTTACTTTGCCTTTATTTTACTTTGCATCTTTATCATAAAAATACCAAAAATATTATCTTATCATATCTATCAGATCTCACTCTCGTAAATGGCCTTATAGGGATTGACAACCCCTATTTGCGTTGGTTGCGAGGATTTATTTGTTTTGTGTAGGTACGAGGGACTCGCGCGTAGCCTCCTACTGGATTGATACCTTGATTCTCAAAAACTGAGGGAAATACTTACGCTAATTTGCTGCATCATCCCTTCCTCTTCGGGGAAAACCAACGCAGTGCTCAAGAGGTAGCAACTTTCTCTTGAAATGGTGTGTATGTGGTAAATAAAGGGGACTGATTGCTACCTCTTGAGCACTGCGTTGGTTTTCCCCGAAGAGGAAGGGATGATGTAGCAAAGTAGCGTAAGTATTTCCCTCAGTTTTTGAGAACCAAGATATCAATCCAGTAGGAGGCTACGCGCGAGTCCCTCGCACCTGCACAAAACAAATAAATCCTCGCAACCAACGCAAATAGGGGTTGTCAATCCCTATAAGGCCACTTACGAGAGTGAGATCTGATAGATATGATAAGATAATATTTTTGGTATTTTTATGATAAAAGATGCAAAGTAAAATAAAGGCAAAGTAAATAGCAAAGGAAATAACTAAGTGGTAGGAGATCAATATGATAAAGATAGACCCGAGGGCCATAGGTTTCACTAGTGGCTTCTCTCGAGAGCATAAGTATTCTACGGTGGGTGAACAAATTACTGTTGAGCAATTGACAGAATTGAGCATAGTTATGAGAATATCTAGGTATGATCATGTATATAGGCATCACGCCCGAGACAAGTAGACCGACTCCTGCCTGCATCTACTACTATTACTCCACTCATCGACCGCTATCCAGCATGCATCTAGAGTATTAAGTTAAAAACAGAGTAACGCCTTAAGCAAGATGACATGATGTAGAGGGATAGACTCATGCAATCTGAAGAAAACCCCATCTTGTTATCCTCGATGGCAACAATACAATACGTGCCTTGCTGCCCCTACTGTCACTGGGAAAGGACACCGCAAGATTGAACCCAAAGCTAAGCACTTCTCCCATTGCAAGAGAGATCGATCTAGTAGGCCAAACCAAACTGATAATTCGAAGAGACTTGCAAAGATAACCAATCATACATAAAAGAATTCAGAGAAGATTCCAATATTATTCATAGATAGACTTGATCATAAACCCACAATTCATCGGTCTCAACAAACACACCGTAAAAAGAAGATTACATCGAATAGTTCTCCACAAGAGAGGGGGAGAACATTGTATTGAGATCCAAAAAGAGAGAAGAAGCCATCAAGCTACTAACTATGGACCCGTAGGTCTGAAGTGAACTACTCACACTTCATCGGAGGGGCTATGGTGTTGATGTAGAAGCCCTCCGTGATCGATGCCCTCTCCGCCGGAGCTCCGGAACAGGCCCCAAGATGGGATCTCGTGGATACAGAAAGTTACGGTGGTGGAATTAGGGTTTTGGCTCCGTATATGATCATTTGGGGTACGTGGATATATATAGGAGGAAGGAGTACGTCGGTGGAGCAACAGGGGGCCCACAAGGGTGGAGGGCGCGCCTAGGGTAGGCAGGCGCGCCCCCTACCTCGTGGCCTCCTCTTTTCTTTCTTGACGTAGGGTCCAAGTCTTCGGGGTCTTGTTCGTTGAGAAAATCACGTTCCCGAAGGTTTCATTCCGTTTGGACTCCGTTTGATATTCCTTTTCTTCGAAATCCTAAAACAGGCAAAAAACAACAATTCTGGGCTGGGCCTCCGGTTAATAGGTTAGTCCCAAAAATAATATAAAGTGGATAATAAAGCCCAATAATGTCCAAAACAGTAGATAATATAGCATGGAGCAATCAAAAATTATAGATACGTTGGAGACGTATCACTGATCAAAAGAGCTTAAAAGAGACATATATCAAAGGTTCATAGTTCCCAAGCATTAAGCCACAATAAAAACCTATGCATGATCACTTAATTGGCATAACCTCTTCACGTGACAATCAAAGTTCCAGCAAACAATGATTGAAATAAAGTGCTTGAGAGCCTTGAGGAGGAAATGATTGTGGGTGTGCTTATGAGCACTATAGCATCATATTTTACTACATGATTTCCACTCCCTAACATATGTTTTTATTGTTCTATCAAACGAAAACGCTTCCGTGCATTCCCACCAAGCAAGTGTTGTCTAGAATAAATAGAATATAGTGTTGCAAAGTTGGTTTATCTAGCAGATCAAGAAATTTGTGTTGATTATCTTTGCTTCACTAATACTTGCACTATAACCATGCCACCGCTACAGCTATGCTTAGTTTTCAGGTCAAGAAGTGGAGGGCTATCTAGGCATACCGAGCGTAAGTGAACAAAAACCTTCTCATTATTTTGGATTAAACAACTGAGTTCCTTATGATTCGGATTTCTCTTTATGTTGCTCGAGTATGATTAAGTTTAAGCTTGGGGGAGTTGATGAATGATATTTTTACACTCATTTCATCTTTTTTTAAACCGAGATATTTCATTTTAAAAAAGGTATTCACTCCAATATTGCTACTAATGACTAATGAATGCAAATGATTCCACAGATCCTCTCTTTGTTGTGTTTCCACAGGAAGTGGCCTAAAAAGGAAGAAATCATGTGTGGAAATGGAATGGAAGGAGAATGGAGCAAGAAGTAATCAACAGGAAACGTCTACACGAAGAGAGAGCAAAAGACGACTTTCCATACGGGCGCCCGTTTGGTGTGGATTTCAAGGCAAAATGCCACCTGAACAACTTTTATTAAAGGGACCCCGTCGAAATGCCAACAGAGCGACGAGCAGAGAAGCCAGAACCGCTTCATCATCATCTTCATCCACAAACCCTAGCTGCCGCCATCTCCATCACCATAGCCATCTCCACCACCACCATAGTACTCTCCCATCTAGTTCATACTTGTAATCGTGCATCGCACAAGGCATCCATTGTAAGACATATTGCAATCAATCATTCTCAAGATGTGTTCTTCAATGTTTTCTTCCCGCGATCTAATCTCCATGTGTGAGTAGTTCGGTAAGGTATGGGTTGAGGCATGAGCCTTGCAACCCAAGGTCTTTGTTGAGGGTATCAATGGAACAATTTGACATAAAGTCCCGTATGTGTGAAATAAAATTGTTCCGTGAAGATGTCTCTTGTCTTGTCCACAGTCTTCATCCCTATAGGTACCCAGGATCATGGAGATTGAGCACCGGTGAGTCTAGGAGGAAGAAGACCGTGAAGTGTTATACCGAACACCGGTGACAATAAGGTTCAGTAGGGTAACATGGATCATATCCTTGGGGATAAATGAGGTGTAGTCATTAAACGCCCAAAGCTCTTTCCTGATTTCATTATCTTAATTATCAAGGCAACCCCGCGCAATGGATAGGGCCTACGGTAGGACGACTGATTGTTGATGCAGGACTCGTGTCGGTCAAGATGTTATTTGGACACATCCCCCACTTCAATCCGTAACAAGCACACCTCGATGGGTGACTTCCAGCGTGCAAATTAATATCCTATTTGATCACAACGCAAATACAAGATTGTAAGCATAAGACACCATACTTGTACATCTTTTTATTGTAAGTGTTTGAATCACTATTTGCTTGTTGATCTGGTCAAAAGCTGGATTTGACACTTTGACAAAAGCTTGCAACAGATTATCGCTCCGGGAATCTTCCTCTCGTGGTTCGATAACCTAGAGTCACCTCTAGGGAAATAGGTGTGGGATATTCTCTTCTATTCTAATACTGGATCAATAAAAGGTGGTATCATCAACCCTCGTACTTCCCTCCGCTTTGGACTCCACTACGGCGTCTTTCTTTCCCTCAACGAACGACAACCACCGGAAGAGAAATATATGTGGAGAGGCTGACAGTAGGCACCCATCAGTGAAAAGGCTGCACGCAAGAAAGTGCCTCATTATTACGTGTAAAAAAAGGATTCCTCCCCCTGACAGCCGAGACCCACTAAGTTGAAGCGTACGTAGCGTTATTTATCGGAGCAGAAATATGTACGTACTTGTCGGTCTCTCTACAACGATGAACTGTGTCCGAATAAGAAGCCACATGTGTCGTAGTAGGAAATTTGGTCCCCGACGTAGCAGGTCACACAGTCCTGCCTAAATTATGTACATGTACATATAACCATGGTAAAAAATACAGGCCAAGTATTCTTGTACCGGCTGGCGGGACATGCGTGTATATACGGCTGACCGGACACGCGTATATACAGCCGGTCATACTAGTGTATATATGGACTGATGTATACAGCAACGGGGTCATGTTGAACGAGCACCAAGAGGCTGTGGTTGGACGGCCAAAACAGTGAGAGCGAACGACAATGGGGTCCTATTTATCGGGAGCCAACGGGCTGGAGTGGAACGGCCGAAATGGAATCATGTTCATCGAATCCCCCACCGGCTGGGGGTGTGGCATACCGTAAGACGGTCGAAACGGCGTTTTGTTCAACCGCCGACGACCAAAATGTAATCCTGTTTCTCAGGAAAGGTGAGGCGTACCGTGAAACGGCCTCCATTGGCTATTATTTATCTTGCGTCAACTTCTTACGGTCTCTACGAGATTCTGTTCATCCATCCAACCGGTTAGGGTACGGTGTGGCATACCATAAAACAGCCTCCTCAACATCCTGTTTATCCAGTGCCGATCGTCTATACGTCTTGGCCTCCATAGGGTCATGTGCATCCAACCCCTACTGGCTGGGGTGTGGAATACCGTAAGACAACCTCCTCGATCGGGGTCATATTCATCCAGCCCCAACCGTCTATCACGGGGTCCTGTGCATCCAACCCCCACCGGTTGGGGCGGGGCGTACTCGCGCGAGGCAGCTAGCAATGGGGATTGTTCATTCACAGTCAACCAACTGGCGGCTAGCTAGGTCGACTCGTTACGTACGTCTCGCACAGGTTGCTCGATCGATGCAACCGGATGCTAGTCTTCACTTGATCTACATATCGGTCACACGATAACAACGGGGCTGTTCATCGAGAGGCAACCAACCGGCTAGATCAACTCACGTCTCGCGTTGAGGCTTGATGCAACACATCGATCGATCGGACCAGCAAACTTACATACATGCACGAGTCTCGCATCGATCATTTGGGTTCAGTTAGCAGCGAACTCGATCGTTCGGGTTCAATAGTGTGAGGGTTCGCTCGACTTAACTTAACCACTAGACTACCAGACTGCTAGTGAACAAAAGCAACGCGAATTATATTCGAACTAATGCAGCCACGCTGTTTATTACTCAACCATTTACTATACCACTTAGATTTTTTAGTTATATGAAAACAATTTGGAAAATGTTTATTTTCTTTAACAAAAAACAGTTTGTTAAATTTCGAAAATAGTTCATGAGTTTCAAAAAAGTTGATCAATTTTGAAAAAAATTTCATCCGATTTAAAAAAAGTTCACCGATTTTGAAGAAAATTCACCAATTTTGAAAAAAAATCATTCAATTTGAAAAGGTTCATTGATTTTAACAAAAAGTTCACCAGATTTGAAAAAAATCATCAATTTTGAAAAAATAAATCATCATTTTGAAAAAAGTTAATTCAATTTGAAAAGGTTCACTGATTTTGAAAAAAAAATCATTGGATTTGAAAAAAGTTCATTGATTTTGAAGAAAAGTTCATTAAATTTGAAGAAATTTCATTCGATTTGAAAAAAGTTGATTTGATTTGAAAAAGTTCATAATTTTTGAAAAATAAATCATTGGTTTTGAAAATATTTCATTCAATTTGAAAAAGTTCATTGTTTTTTTTAAAATCATCAGATTTGAAAAAATTCCATCGCATTTGAAACAAAAAGTTCATTGGTTTGGAAGAAAAAGTTCACGAACTAAAAAACCGCGTGTTTTAGGAAAAAATAAAAGAAAAAGGAAAATAAGTAGGAAAAAAGAAAAAGAAGAAGAAGAAAACGAACCGGCGAACAAATAATAGAGAAACGAAGAAGGAATGCGCAACAGGGTTAGTGGTCTGGTGGTTGTCGCGTGTCCTTTTGAACGAGTTTAGTTGTGTTGTTTCTCCGTTTGGGCCAAGTATCTTATGTTTCTCTGCTCCGCGCACTATGTTCACACCTACTGTGTTCATGCCATGTGTTGTAGTATCATCTTTTGTATTCGCTCTTACCTTTTTTTCTTTGCAAACTTTTAATTTATCTTCTATCGATGAAACGATACATAGACTTTGCGTATTCGCGAACAAAATGCCTGGGCTGGGCCTCTTTACATCTAAAAAGCTGAAAATTTATATATTAGATGTAATAGCACTAGTTGAGCCACACATCTGGCTATAGCCCCAGTTGCCATAGGCCCAAATCCTCCGTTGGCCTTTGTCCTAGAGCGATGAGAGCTTCGATTAAATTACACAGAACCACCGCCTTTAGGGCACAACTACAACACGAAGTCAATCCTGAATTCCTTCCTGATGTTTCTTGATGTGTGCATGCAGGAATGGGGTTAGATCAGGACCATTGATCTCCTCTCCACATGGGGTGCTTCGAGAACACTTGGTCCTCTCCCGGTGCATGCCAAGTAGCAGAGCCGTATATACGTCCGTCGCCGGCAACCTGAGCTCCGGAGCAAACCCCGAATGACGGCCGTCTTGTCGAGGGTTGGTCTTCTTACGATCGGTGCACGTGCATACAAGCCCGTGGCATGGCACGGATATAAGGGTATGTGCACGTGCACCCATGCATCTGCATGCCATGCGCCGCGCGCGAGCCTAACTGTGGGCGGCGGGGCTAGGAGGGCACTGGCCGCCGGTGTTGTGCCCGTAGGTGCAGTTGGACGGCTGCGCCGACGAGTCGGTGGCGCCCGTGAGCTCCCTAGCGGCGCGTCCTCCGCCCGCCAGTGGCCGCGCGGCCAAGCCGACCCCGCCGGAGGCAATGATGAGGATGATCAGCACGAGAGCCGCCGGTGCCGCGGGTCTGCTCATGGTGGCCGGCGAACGGTGGTTGGTGCTCTGCTTGTGTGTGCGATCGTGTGTACGCGTATATATACAGCCCACAGGCCGCATGCGTGCATGAGGAGAGACGGAGGAACGGGGCATGCACTTTCTTCGATCGATCGATCGATCGGGGAAGAAAAACGAGGAAATGGTTAGTGCATTTTTCTTCGTATACGTGTCACGATCTCAGATAATTCTTCTACGTCTACTCTCCCTCGTCAGTGAGAGTTGGAAGAAGTACGTATTTTCTCAGTGCGCACTAGTAGCTAGCATGAAGAAGCTAGCAGCGGCTATGGAAGGTTGGTCGTGAGAGGATCGTGCGACGCGCCTAACACGAAACCCCAGCTGATTGCGCGCCTTTCGGTTAGCTGGTCGTCTGCTCTGCATGCGCGCGTGCGTGTTACATTCAGCGCACGTAACGTGCGGGGCTAGCCTAGCCGATCGGCGCCGGCGCCGGAAGGAACGTACCGCCGCAAGCGCGCTAGTGATCGACCGGCCGGCCGGGAGAAATCTGGGGCAGCTACGATGTTTGAGTTTGACTGGACAAAATCTGCGCATGTCACTTCTCTCGCCTCAGTGGCTGTAGCTTTACGTACTACTCCCGGCCGTCAATGCAAGGATACCCGTCGTCACATGAGGTAATTTCTCCCGTAAATCTTCTTTTTTTTGTAGGAATTTCTCCCGTAAATCTTCGCGGGCCACTTTTCCCAAAGGGGGTGGCTAGGTCTCAGTGTTAAGTCTTAGTCAAGTGATATAGAAGTAGTATGTAAGAAGAAGAAGAATAAATATGTATTTTTTGTATGAATCTCCATGTAAAATCAAAAAAAAATAGCATCGATTGAGACATAACGAAGTATCAGACTGAGACTTATCAAAACTGTTTCACAAACACCAATCAGCATTTGTCAACTAAAATTTTACATTAGTTAGGTTAAATTTCTGTTTTAATAGGAGTAGTTGAAAAAAAATACCATGTTAGGGGAATCCGCTCCACTGAACTACCACATTCATAAAAATGACCGATAACTATCATTTTTTTTTGAAATTTTATGACTAAAAACTACCAAGTCGTGTTGACGACCGTTTTAGCCATTTTAAACGTGTTTTTGATAAGGCTGGCCCACATGGCAGGCTAACGTCTGGCCTAATGGCTAACGTGCGCTTCTGTCGGCCATTAGTGTCGCCGCTAGGTCACACCTGGTCGGAACAGGTCGCACCGACTGGCTAGCCCGTCCCACATCTCTCACTCTCGACTGACCTCTGTCCTCTGTAGCCCTAGCCGGCGGCGGTAATGGTGGCTGTGGATCCAAACTCCGGCGGCGAATCGTTCGACGGCCTACCTCCTGACGTGGGTTGCGGCGGCGACTTCTCCGAGGTAGATAACTGGCTAGGAAGCTTGAGCTTCGCGGCGCAGCAGTCTGAATCTCAGCCGTCCCAAGAGTTGTCGAGGTTGGCGTCGGCTCAACCACCGTCGACGACAATAAGTGCACCTCGCGGCCGGTGCAAGCTTCCTTGTGCAGGCAGCGGCAGGTACAACATCTCTTCTTCTTTCTCTATTTTTTTGAGATTGGTAATTACTCTGAATTTTAGGCCGGTTTTCCAGCCTGTATCATTACAGAGTAATTACAAATGGTCATTACAAATTGTTAGGAACTTCCACGAGACGAGGGGGCCCGCCACATACGTGCAATGTTCTGCCGAAATAAATCCTGCGAGGCCTCACTCAAGTTAACAAGAGCAGCGACATCCTAGGAAACGATAAGGGCATGTACAATGATGCTATCTTACGAGTGCCGCGTAGGATAAATAATAAGATAGAGGAGAGAGAGCTTATAAAAAAAGTCTTGTCTTCTCTTATTTAAGAGAAGACAAAAGATGATCTCTTAGCATAAGGGCATGTACAATGATTGATAAAGCAGTCTTATCTTAAGTCTTACATGTAATTTAGAGATGACAAAAAAGTATGTCTATGATGGATTATATCTTAGCATTATCTTCAATAATTTGTCATTTCTTAAAATATGGTGAGACAAATTATGTTAAGAGATCATCTCTTGTCTTCTCTTAAATAAGAGAAGACAAGCATTTTCTTATGAGTTATCTCTCTTTCACCTCGTCACTTATCCTACGTGGCCCTTCTAAGATAGCACCATTGTATATGTCTCACCACGTTTTTAGGAATAGCTAGTTATTGAAAATAAGGCTAAAAGATGACCCATTATAAATTATATGCAAGACTTAAAATAAGACTACATTATCAACCAGTGCACACGCCCTAAGATCCTCTTTGATGCGCGGGTGCGTTAGGGAGCCACGGCTTCGCTGAAGCACGAGAGCAGCGGCACGCGACGGGCCGGCCGACTTCACCTTCTAGCAGGTTCCTTTAAACGGTATTTTTTTTAACCAAATTTCCAAAAAAAATTCTGTTTGCTTTTTTTGTTTCGGTTTCTTTTCTGATTCTGATTCAGTTTCATTTTTTTTCTTATATTTTTATTTTATCATTTTGTTTTTATTTTATATCCTTTGTTTTCAAAAAATGTTTAAAATTCCAAATTTTGGTAATGATTTTAGAAAAATTCAAGGTTTTTAAATTTTGTTCACAACTCAAACAAATTTGGCGTATATCACACAAATGTTCATTGTGTATTGAAATAATGTTCAACGTATATCACAAAAATGTTCAATGTGTAGTTAAAAATTGTTCAGAGTATATTACAAAAAAATTCAACATATATTAAAATTTTGATCTGGGTATATCACAAAAATATTCAATGTGGAGTTCAAAATTGTTGTGCGTATATTATATGTACTTAAAAATTGTTTTGCATGTATTACAAAATGTTTGATGTATATTTTCAAAAAAAATTAGGAATTTCAAAAAATTTGTTCATCTTTTCAATAATTGCTCAAGTTTCAAAAGTTTGTTCGAATTTCAAAATGTGTTCACATTTTTTGGAAAAAAGTGTTCATGGTTTTAAAAATGTATTTGCGTCTGTCAATTTTTGTGCAGAATTTTCCATTTATTTTTCTTGATTTTATTGAATTATTCGTGAAAACTTGAAAGGTATTCGATACTTTAAACTCTTGCACTGCATACAAATCACTAGATTTTGCCAGCTTGATTGGTCAGGTTCTTCACTTCACGAGCGGAGCGTCACGAGTTCGATCTCTCGCTGGCTCGGGTCTTTTAGGCCATTTTTTTACGTGCTCGAGTACTTAACCTCTAAATGGGCTAGCCCACATGTGTGTACCTTAAGCTTGATGCTAGTGGGCGGCGGCCCAATATTGAGCCACCTGGCTCACCCGCTCGCTTGCTTTCACCAGCTAGGTTTTCTCTTTGTTTGTCTATCTAAAAGAAGCTACTCCCTCCATCCCATAATATAAGATCGTTTTGCAACAAAAGACGGCTTGCCAAACAATGTTATATTATGGGATGGAGCAAGTAGTTTTCTTCTGATTTTTTTTCGGTAGTTGGTCGAAAAATTCCTTTCGGTTTTTTTTATAGTACTTTCAAAATAATTGTAAGATGAAAAATGTCGAAAGATTTGAAAATAAATCAAAAATATAGAGAAAAGTTTGTGAATTTTAAAAAAGTTCACAGAATTGAATAAATGTTCCTCAATTAGTGGATTTTAAAAAGTTCAAGCATTTGAAAAAAGTTCGTGGATTTGAATAAATGTTCATGATTGTGGATCTTAAAAATGTCATTAATTTAAAAAAGTTGTTGAATTTTAAAAATATTCATGAAATTTCGAAAATTCACGAATTTTAAAATTTTAAAAGTACTCTAAATGGGCTAGCCCACATGTGTGTACCTTAAGCTTGATGCTAGTGGGCGGCGGCCCAATATTGAGCCACCTGGCTCACCCGCTCGCTTGCTTTCACCAGCTAGGTTTTCTCTTTGTTTGTCTATTTAAAAGAAGCTACTCCCTCCATCCCATAATATAAGATCGTTTTGCAACCAAAGACGGCTTACCAAACAATGTTATATTATGGGATGGAGCAAGTAGTTTTCTTCTGATTTTTTTTCGGTAGTTGGTCGAAAAATTCCTTTCGGTTTTTTTGTAGTACTTTAAAAATAATTGTAAGATGAAAAATGTCGAAAGATTTGAAAACAAATCAAAAATATAGAGAAAATTTTGTGAATTTAAAAAAAGTTCACAGAATTGAATAAATGTTCCTCAATTAGTGGATTTTAAAAAGTTCATGATTGTGGATTTGAATAAATGTTCATGATTGTGGATCTTAAAAATTTCATGAATTTTAAAAAAGTTGTTGAATTTTAAAAATATTCATGAAATTTGGAAAATCAAGAATTTTAAAATTTTAAAAGTTGAGACTTTGAAAAAAGTTCACCAGATTGAAAAAGATCATAAATTTTAAATCAATGTCATGGGCTTGAGAAAAGTTCACGGATGTGAAAACAAGTTCATGAACTCTTAAAACTTCACAAGTTCAAAAAAGTATGCAGGATTTAGAAAAAGTTCATGGATTTTAAAAAGAGTTCACAAACTTAAAAAAGTTAAAGGGTTCAAAAAAATTGTGAATTTGAAAAAAGTTCACGAATTTCAATCATGATTTTGAAAATTGTTCATGGGTTTGGAACAAGTTAACAAACTCAAAAAATCATGTATTTGACAAAAATTTCGCAAACTTGTAAAAGTTCAAGGGTTCAAAAATAGTTCATGGATTTAAAAAAACATCAATTTTGAAAAGAAACCGTTGATTTTGGAAGTATGAAAAAAGTTCGCGAAGTTGAAAAAAACTTAATGGATTTCAAAGAAAATAACCATAGATTTGGAAAAAAAATTCATTGATTTTGAAACAAAAGTTCACGAATTTTAAGAATGTTTTTCATTTGAAAATAGTTTGCGCGTTTGTAAAAGAAAAGGAAAAAGAATTTGAAAATAGTTCATGAATTTGACCAAAAATGGATTTGAAAAAAGTTCACATAATCAAAAAAACTCACAAATTGTAAAAACAAAACATGGATTTGGACAATATTTGTGAATTAATAAAAGATAGAAAAGAAAGAAATTAGAAAGAGAAATGAAAAAAATGAAGAAAAATCGACCAAAGAGAAAAAAAACTAGGAACGCACTGCTTTTATTTTTAGCGTTACATTTACCTTACGAGAAGTGGAAAGGGAAACAAGTTTGCACAAAAAAGAACTTTTCGAGTTGGTTACCGTGGCTTGAACTAATGCTGAGGAACCGCCTACCTGATAACTTACGTACAAACATCATGATGACATTGACCAAGAGGAAAAGGTTGTTGAAAAACATACCGCTGGTAAATTATGTGAAAATAGCATGGTAATATATGAACCGAATATGTGATAACTTACATACAAACACCGTGGTAAGATTGACAAGGGGGGATTGTTGAAAAATGTACCCCAGCAACTTATGTGAAAATAATATGTTAATATACGAACCACATACCAGTTGACTTACGTGCAAACACCACGATAACATTGACCAAGGGGGAAAAGTTGTTGACAAACATACCCCAACAACTTATCTGAAAATAGCACGATAAATTACATATCATATGTGTTGTAAATTATGTAGCCCATGCGTGATACCTTTTGAGCCCCCCAAAAAAGTTGTCGGAACATATCAACATGAGATATAGTATCAAAGGTCTCATCATGATGAATTCTTTATGTGAAAACAATTTTGAATCGAATTGACAGTTTGTGCTACAAAACATTTTGAATTTTCAAATTATAATTAGAGAGAGAAGTGCATGTGGGAGGAGCAGAGGATTATTCTAATGCATGCATGCATGTAACAAATGGGGAGGATGGAGGTGTTTAAGCTTAACCACCACACATTTTGTGGTTATCAGGGTCCTAAAATATATGGTCATACTATATACATTTGATGTTGTGTTTATTAGTAAGTTTTCTCATAAAGTTGGTCAAACTTAATGAAATGTTATTTAAGATAAACCTAGAACTTGAAATATTTTATAATAGAGGGAGTGGCCATTAGCATCCTTAACACCAAAAACCAGATAAATTTAACCCCTCACCCAACTCTGAGTGGTTTGACCGACAACATGGTGGTGGTTTCCAACTCATGGCAAACCCACCCACACTATATTCATTAAAAAGTGGAAGACGAATGACACTTAAAAGCCTGAATATATATTAATAACAACAATATAAATTAGAAAATAAAACATGATTTTATTTTGATTTCCCTAGATTCCAAAATGGATCTTGTTTATAATAGAAAATTTCAATATATAATAAAAAACAAGAATTTTTTTATGAAAAGGGAAAAAAAATCAAAAGCTATCAAGAACGACCAAAAAAATAAAATTCATCGATTTCCAATGATTTTCCTTCATTTTAAACTTATCTTTGTCAAACTATCATTAATTCTAAAATCCATTTCGTAGTTTTTCTAACTTAATTTAATTTGTATGTGTTGACTAAAATATCATATTTGGGAAATTACTACTATGTTTCTCATCCTTAATGTCCACTTTGATGGACCTGTGATATCTCAAAGGCGGCCATCTGTCCAAATTACATTTTCTCACATGATAGCATGCCAACACTTCAAGACAAGTTACCTCAACAAACTTTTCTAAAAAATACCAATGGGCTGCTTGGAAAAGATGTAAACACAAAAATTGCACCATGAATTCACAAAGAGAAAAGTATAAGTTCAGTTCTCCTTCCGCCACCGATGAACACCACTTTGTTTTTCCCTGGGTTGTTTTTTATGGAGCTTTGTAAAGGGATCTGCCATAATACCATATGAAGCTTTAGTTGTACTGGATGTCCTCACAAGACTAAGTATAATCCAATAAAAATGCACTATACCAAGATAAGCAAGAACCTCTAAAGTTAGGTAAGACCATATTCTTGTTACATTTATGATAGAAAAAATAGAGCAAAACTTAAAAGAGCTTAATTAATGCATGCATGTATAATTATTGGGTTGGCATGTGGTTCCGACACTCTTCTTCTGAGGTTTAGCGTAGTATTTATCCATCATAGATGGAAAATAAATATTCAAAAGCAACTATAGAAGAACTATTTCCAAAAGAAATAAGGTCTTCTCCTAGAAATGTTGATATCGTTTGATGAAACTGCTAATGAGAATACAAAGATTTTCTCGTTAGAAGATCTAGAGAAGGCAACAAACAAATTTTATCCTACACATATTGTCGTGGTTTTGTCACGGCAGATGTCCTAGTGTGAGGGCTTAGTCGTTGAGCCATTGCAACGTAGTTAGCTTAAAGGGGTTAAAGCGGGACAAAGGACGCAAGGAGTTTATACTGGTTCGGCCCCTTACGGTGAAGGTAAAATCCTAATCCAGTTGTGATGGAATTGCTAGGGTTTCGATGACCAGGGAGCGAATCCGCTTTGCCTGGCTCTTGATCTGTTGTTTTCTTGTCCTTAACCCGCCGCCAGGTCGTCCCTTTATATACACAGGTTGACGCCCGGTGGTTTACAGAATCCCGGCCGGCTCATATTCGTGCCCGGCTCGGTTTCTACCCTTTCTTATCTTACAATACAAGTTATACATCTTATGGCGGTTTACATCTACGGTCCCTAATCCGCCTTTGGGCCTTGGGCCTTCTTGTTAAACATCCTTCATAAAGCGCCTTGCCTTCGTGGGCTTGAAATAGGAATAGCTTACTATAAGTATAATCCGGCCCCTCCTGGGCGGTTTATACTTAATAGTTATATCCCCAATATTAGGCCCCAAATTGATTTGAACTGGTTTATGTCAATTTTCAGTACTTAGAAAAATTCCTTCTTCAACACCAGCTGAAAAACCTTGTAAACCGCTGTGACGTCATCTCCGAGAGCATAATAATCCATCGTGACATCATCTGCCATTAGCTTTGTGCAGATCCCAAATCTTTAAATGTATCTTCTTTAATGAATTTCCGAAAATCGAGGCGTCTGCATGTCTATAGATCCGTTTTGCGACCTCCTCGATTCATGTGTCTGCCGCTTATCCCTTCACCTTATAAATAGGGCCGGGGATCATTTTCACTTTTCCCCTCGTGCCTCTCAGCCTCATCGTCTTCCTCGCATCGCCCCAGCACCTCAAGCTCCGTTAGCGCCGTCAAACTTTGCCTCTGCCTCAACCTTGGCCGCTGCATCACCCTGAACGTACCAAAGAATCGCGGCGCCTCTCCGCTGTTCCTTCTGCACCAGTAAGCTTCTCTTTCCTCCACCGTAGATTCAGTTTTAGGGTTTGAACATTCCTCGGTGTTCGTCGATGTTCGTCGGTGCTCATATCAGCGATGTAGTTCCTTCGATTGAAACCTCCATATTCAGCATGCACAGCAATGGCCATAGTCATTTTTTCATCAGCGCATCGTGTTTAAGCAAAAACTTCAATCTGAACCTTAATCCACTGCTTCGGTTTCCATGTTTAGGTCTTAATATATTTTCATTTTCCGACCCGTGATAGATCCAAATTTGTAATGCCAACTTGTGAAACCTGTTTTCCCCTTACTTAGCTATTTCAGATCTGTACCTTCCATACCAATGTAGGCGGTTTAACTTTAGAAAATGATAACCCGTCAGGTACCATTAGTCCCTTGTAAACCGCCAATCGCTTTATCATTGTAGTCCTGATATCATCATCCTCTGGTTTAATAATTTTGCATGCTTGAATACCTTTCGTCCCTTAACCTGCAACGCTTCATGCTTATCCACCATGAATCTTAAACCGGCACAAATCTTCCTTCAAGTTGTCAAAGAAATGGCCAAGTCTTTTTACGCTTGTAACTGGGTTCCATCCCGGATTACGGAAGAAGATCTGAACGAATGCGTTATAACTGGCGCTTTACCGAAACAGAGTGAAATCCACTGGTGAGCTGCCGGTCCAGAAAATCCTCCTGAGCCCAAGGATGGCGAGATAGTTGTGTTTGTTGATCATCCGAGCCGTGGTTTTAAACCTCCCGGATCAAAAAAAATCCGTGATGTGCTTGCTAGCTTCCAGATCCACCCTCAAGATATTGGACCTAATTCTGTGTCCAATATTTGTAATTTTCAAGTGTTTTGCGAGGCTTATCTGCAAGAAGAACAGACCGTTGAACTGTTCAGGGACTTTTTCTATTTAAACCGCCGTACTGAATTTATAGACGGGCCCAATACTGAACTTGGCGGCGTTTCAATTCAGAAAAGGAAAGACGTGAGCTTCCCTCACGCCAAGCATCATAGTCACCCTAAGGATTGGAACCAGACTTGGTTCTATTGCAAAGATACTTCCCCAGATGACGAGAACCCTCTGTCGGGTTACCGTGCTCACCGACTTACCAATACACATCCATTTCCCCAAAGGTTGACCGCAAAAGAACGGGCCAAATATGCACCACAACTTGCAAAGCTCAGAGCCTTTGTGGCTAATGGGTTAACAGGAATTGACTTTGTTCGTTGCTGGATATCTTGGGGTATTTTGCCTTTAAGCTGTCGCCCAGGTTTAATGTGCGAGTACACAGGGGACTTGAAAGACCCTTAATGGCACACTAACATTCAGTTAACTGATGCTGAAATCACTGAAGCTGTCAAAAAGATACTGGATGAATCGGTGGCTGTCTGCAGCAAAACAGGGCTAAGTCCCTTCTACGTTTCAAATAAACCACCAGCTGTAAGAACTGCCTAACCCCTGTTTGAACCTGATATTCTTAACTCTTCCTTATAACCTTTATCAATCTTTTAACAGGGTGACGACCCATTTTGGAAGAAGAACGCTTGGGATAAACCGGCCAAGACCCCTCGACCCAAGACAAAGGTCGTCAAAAAGCCTGCCAAGAAGAAAACAGCTGAGTCCACCGAGCTGAACCTCGACGAGGATCTTGACAACCCGGAATCAAAGGTAGAACTTGATTCTCTTGGTTCATTTTTCATACACCTCATTGACAATGACCATTATCAGGATGACGCCGAAGCTAGCCGGGCTGATGATGTAGAGGTAATTATTCTTTCCTCCGGTTCAGATCCTCAGCCAGCACAGAAAACCTGTCAAGCAAACCGGAAAGTAAAATTTTCACACCCTCTAGCTTATCTAGATCCAAACTTTCTTTTGAAGAAACAACAGTATGAAGCTCGCCGCACAACCCGGCATAGTGGCCAGGTGGTTACTTCATCCGGTTTACCGAACACACCGGTTCGTAAACGCCGACCAGAGGTTTCATCCATATTCCTGACACATCTTATCCCAAGGCTGGTTATTTTCGGCAACCTCTTAATCCATCTGACTCAAACTACTAGGGAACTTCCCATTCATCCTCTGGCGAATCAACATGGACACAACTTCCACCCCTTAAGACTGTTCCTGGGTAAGCATACTACACTTAACTCTTTATCCCTTGCACCTGTTTAATATACTAACCTTTATTTACATTTATTTCAGAGCTAAAGCTAGGCCCAGCAAAAAGGCCAAATTGAATAAATTGGCTGATGATAACCCGGACACTGAACTGGAAAAGATCCCAGAACAGTTTGAGCCAAATGCTGACGCTATTCTTGATGATCCGCCAATGCAACATCATGAAACCTTTGCTGAACAGATGGAAGATGATCCTACAGGCCATGCTACTGACCCGCCAAGCCCAGCTAAAACTGCAGATAAACCGCCGAGCCCAGTCAAAGAGGCTGATGACCAATCGGATGATGTCATTGTTACTGGTTTAGGCTACACAACTCTTGGTAATCCCATTGCTTTATCAAAACATAGTGCCAAGGAAGAATTTGCTGCTATGGATAAAGGCAAGTGGAAAACAGACTTGGAAAGCTATGCCCACCTTAACGCCCAAGATATCCACTCTGGGTTTTTAAACCGCCTGTACACAAGCCGCGACTATAAAGCCGGTTTAGTGAACCAGATGAAAGAGCAATATGAGGTAAATACTTTTAACTCCACATAATTGTTTCTCTCTTGTATCTGATTTCTAATATCAACTCCAATAGCCCCCAAGGGCTGGTTTATGATATCAATGTAAACCGGGACTTTGTAATACTTCAACTTTGCCTGCGTAGCCCCCAAGGACCGGTTTATCATTTCAGGATGAACCAGGACTTTTAGAATATTAATCTTGTCACTTTTGTTTGTGTAGCCCCCAAGTGCCAAGAATAATACTTGAATTGATCTTGGGACTTATAAGAGAAAGTTGATAAGAAGCAATAGGCATTAGCCCCCAAGTGCCAAGTGTATAACTTGTTATGTGCTTGGTACTTCAAAATGCTTCCAACTCATAACATATATGTCTCTTACAGGCTGAGCTGAGCAAAAAGGAATCTCAAACCGCCGATCTTCCAGAAAATATCAAGTCCCAACAAGCAGAAACTTCCAAAGCCAAAGAGGAGCTAACCAGTGCCTTAGTAGCCATGGAGAAATTGAAGGAAAACTTCCAGAAGGAACGGGCAGACTGGGACATAGAGAAAACCAAACTACAAAAGAGGGCTGAGGATGCAGAAGCAACCCTTAATCCGGTGGTAGAAGAGCTGACTGGTCTGAAGTGGCAAATAAATGCCATGACCACTGCTGTGTTTGGTAAGCACCCTTATTATAAGCGTTTAACATGTATTATCCTATGAACTGTCGGTTTATCGATGTGCGTAATGATGCAGGATCTCGCATTACCCATCTGGGCTCTGATATGCAGAAAAAATTGAAGGCTGCCTATACTCTTATAGAGCAATTATATACCGGCGCACAACGGATCATTTGTACTGCCTCTCATAACAAACCACCCCCAACCTTGATCAAGGAAACATTAGAGAAGCTGTCAATGATTCCTGCCCGGTTTGAGGAGTTAAAAAGATCAGCTGCAAGGGCAGGTGCTCTAACTGCGCTAATCCGGGCTAAAGCATGGATACCAGATCTTGACCTGGCTGATATAGGAAGCGGCTATCCAAGCATAAAGGAGGACGGGTCAGATTTTGACAATGATGATCTCCGAGCTTTGACGAAGGAAATGCGCCCATTAGTGAGCAAATTGGCTGAAGAGACAGATCTTTCTCATTACCAGTCGATTTATGACGCCGACAACAAACGGGTTAATGCGCCAACTCATGATGTGGAAAATCTTATCCCGCCAATCCATAAGCATATCTACTCCCCTGATGTTGAACCCTCCACACTTATAAGCGACGAAGTTGTATTCAAGGCCCTAACTGGAATCGACTGGGCAACCATTGACTTCCAGCCGCTGGGTGGAGAGAAGGATGATGAAGCGGCGGAAGATGATCCACAGCCGTCAAGTCAGCCCGGCGAAGAATCATGATCCAGAGGCCGGTTTAGCCTTCTGCATACTGCAACACTTGTTGAAAACAATTATCCTTTTGGGCATCAAAGTGCCTTGTAATAGGCTAGTTTAAATATTTGGTCTACTATGCCATCGTGCATGTTCGCTTTGCATGACACTGTTAATCCGTCATGATTATGCTATGTCTGCTTATGATCCTTAGCACCTATATTCAACATGTTTCTGCATATAAAAAGTGTCCTGGCGGTTTACCGCCGGACGGGTCATAACGCCCAACATATAACTCGGGTTTATAACCAAGGTTGTACTTAAGAATAACCAAATATGAAATATATCATACCTATGACATTGAATCACATCGTTGGTTTACCAACTTTTTGTAGTAAGGGTGATAACCCAAACCTTGAGTATTGATATTCCTCAGCTGTTGCTCGTTTATGAACAGGCCCAGACCAGGTTTAAATAGAATAGATAAATTACACTCATAAAGAATTATAAACCAAAAAATCAAAAAAAGTTTGAAATAGTTATAATTGTGGTGTTGCAATGATCAAGAGGGTTGAAGTGATGGTTCGAATACGACCAAAGCCCCCAAGTGATTTCCCTGGTGGCCTTATGTCTATCAAGAGGTGTAGCTATGGTTTGAATACGACCAAGCCCCCAAGTGATTATGTGGGTTGTGCCCAAGGGATACCTATGTTTGAGCTATGCTATGCATCAGACTCTCTTTGGTCCCTTTAATCCGGGCATTAAGCCTTAAGTAGATCAGAGCCCTGCTCATATGAAGTTGTGATATTGGCTTGATAGCCGGATTACCAAGGTAACAGAGCTGTGCTCTCATAATATGGGCTTGATAGCCGGATTACCAAGGTAACAGAGTTGTGCTCTTATAATATGGGCTTGATAGCCGAATTACCAAGGTAACAAAGCTGTGCTCTTATAATATGGGCTTGATAGCCGGATTACCAAGGTAACAGAGCTGTGCTCTTATAATATGGGCTTGATAGCCGGATTACCAAGGTAACAGAGACTCATGTATGGGAACGATAGAAGCCCCGCTTCAGCAAGGATGACGGTTTATTATATCAATCATAATATATAGATTGTTTAAATATGTACATACGGAGAGCCTGTGGCTCAGGTGTAATATGGCCTAAGCTGAGCAATATTCCAGGGTCGGTGGGTCTCCTCCTCCGATGTGCGTGAGTCCTTGTGGTCTCGAACATCGATAAGGTAATATGACCCATTGTTTAGATTCTTGCTGACCACAAAGGGTCCTTCCCAAGGTGGGGATAACTTGTGCATATCAGTCTGATCCTGGATGAGCCGGAGCACCAGATCACCTTCTTGAAAAGTTCTGGTTTTAACCTGCGGCTGTGGTAACGGCGCAGGTCTTGCTGGTAAATCACCGAACGGGCCACTACAATGTCACGCTCTTCATCCAACAAGTCAAGTGCTTCCTGACATGTTTTTTCATTGTCAGCTTCAACATAAGCTACCACACGGGGCGAGTCATGACGGATGTCACTAGGGAGAACTACCTCTGCTCCATAAGCCATGAAAAAGGGTGTATAACCCGTAGACCTGTTAGGGTGGTATTAATGCTCCATAACATGGAAGGTAACTCCTCGACCCAACAACCCGGCATCCTCTGCAAAGGAACCATAAGCCGGGGTTTGATACCTCTTAATATCTCTTGATTGGCTCTCTCAGCTTGACCATTAGACTGGGGGTGAGCTACTGACGATATGTCAAGCCGGATATGCTCACGTTGACAAAAATCTTCAATAGCTCCCTTTGAAAGGTTAGTACCAATGTCAGTTATAATGCTATGTGGAAAGCCAAAGCGGAAGATCACCTTCTTCATGAATTGAACCGCCGTCGTTGCATCACATTTGCTCACTGGCTCGGCCTCTACCCATTCAGTAAACTTGTCAACTGCCACCAAGAGGTGGGTCTTCTTATCCTTGGATATTTTAGAGGGCCCCACCATATCAAACCCCCAGACTCCAAATGGACAAGTAATTGGAATCATCCTTAACTCCTGAGCCAAAACATGAGCTCGGCATGCAAATTTCTGACAACCATCACACCTTCTGACCAAGTCCTCAGCATCAGCATGAGCCGTCAGCCAATAAAAACCATGACGAAAAGCTTTGGCTACCAGAGATTTTGAACCGGCATGATGTCCACAGTCCCCTTCATGGATCTCACGGAGGATCTCACAGCCTTCTTCCGGAGACACACAACGCTAAAATGCCCCTGTAACACTACAATGATGCAACTCTCCTTTGACAATAGTCATTGACTTGGACCGCTGGATTATCTGTCTGGCCAAAACCTCATCCTCAGGTAACTCGCCCCGGGTCATATACGCCAAATAGGGAACCGTCCAATCCGGGATAACATGAAGAGCTGCCACCAATTGAGCCTCTGGGTCAGGAATAGCCAAATCCTCCTCTATGGGTAACTTGACCGACGGGTTATGAAGGGCATCAAGAACAACGTTGGGCGGCACCGGTTTACGTTGAGAACCCAGCCGGCTTAAAGCATCTACCGCTTCATTCTTCCTCCGGTCCACATGCTCAACCTGGTAACCCTTGAAATGACCATCGATAATATCCACATCCTATCGATAAGCCGCCATGAGTGGATCCTTAGAGTCCCAAGTACCTAATACTTGTTGAGCTACCAAATCTGAGTCACCAAAACACCTAACCCGGCTCAAGTTCATCTCCTTAGCCACTCAAAGACCGTGGAGTAAAGCCTCATATTCAGCTGCATTGTTAGTGCAAGGAAACAATAAACGGAGGACATAACAAAATTTATCACCTCGAGGGGAAGCTAGCACAACTCCAGCCCCCGAGCCCTCCAATTGCCTGGACCCATCAAAGTGAAGAGTCCAATATGTGTTATCCGGCTTTTCCTCTGGTGTCTGCAATTCTGTCCAATCATTGATGAAATCCACAAGTGTCTGGGACCTTATTGCCGTCCGAGGCATATACTTTAACCCATGAGGTCCAAGCTCAATGGCCCACTTGGCAACCTAGCCAGTTGCCTCCCTGTTTTGAATTATATCCCCCAAAGGGGCAGAGCTGACCACAGTGATGGGGTGACCCTGAAAATACTGTTTAAGCTTCCGGCTTGCCATAAAAACTCCATACACCAGCTTCTGCCAATGTGGGTATCTTTGCTTGGACTCAATGAGTACCCCACTGATATAATAAACCGACTGTTAAACCGAATATTCTTTGCTTGCCTCCTTCCATTCTACCACAATAGCCACACTGACAGCCCGGGCATTAGCGGCCACATATAACAGCAATGGCTCTTTATCAATGGGAGCGGCAAGGACGGGAGGCTCGACTAATTGTTTCTTCAAGTCCTCAAACGCCGCATCAGCCGCATCACTCCGGACAAAATTATCTGTCTTTTTCATCATATGATACAGAGGGATAGCTTTCTCCCTCAACCGGCTGATAAACCGGCTCAATGCTGCAATACGACCTGCCAGACGTTGAACATCATTGATGCACACCGGTTTAGCCAGAGAAGTAATTGCCTTGATTTTTTTCGGGTTAGCCTCAATACCCCTGTTAGACACCAGAAAACCCAAGAGCTTGCTTGCCGGTACACCAAAAACACACTTGGCCGGATTAAGCATCATCTTATAGACCCGGAGATTATCAAAAGTTTCCTTTAAGTCATCTATTAATGTCTCCTCCTTTATGGACTTCACCACAATATCATCCACGCAAGAATGAACATTCCGCCCAATCTGATTATGAAGACAATTTTGCACACAACGCTGATAAGTCGCCTGGGCACTCTTGATCCCAAAAGGCATAGATACATAGCAGAAGGCTCCAAAGGGAGTTATAAAAGCTGTCTTCTCCTGGTCCTTAACTGCCATTTTGATCTGATGATAACCAAAATAAGCATCCAGAAAGCTCGGACGCTCACAACCCACCGTAGCATCAATGATTTGATCAATACGAGGGAGAGCGAAGGGATCAGCTGGACAAGCCTTGTTCAAATCTGTGTAATCCACACACATACGCCAAGTGCTGTTCTTCTTAAGTACTAGCACCGGGTTAGCTAACCACTCAGGGTGAACAACCTCCACAATAAACCCTGCTGCCAAGAGCCGGGCTACCTCCTCACCAATAGCCTTACGCCTTTCTTCATTGAAGCGGCAGAGAAACTGCTTGGCCAATCTAAACTTAGGATCAATATTAAGAGTGTGCTCAGCGAGTTCCCTCGGTACACCTGGCATGTCAGAATGTTTCCATGCAAAGATGTTCCGGTTCTCACATATGAACTCGATGAGCGCGCTTTCCTATTTCGGATCCAGATTAGCACTGATGCTAAACTGCTTGGATGAATCGCCAGGAACAATATCAACTAACTTGGTTTCCTCAGCCGATTTAAACTTCAATGTTGGATCATGCTTTGTAGTTGGCTTTTTCAAAGAAGTCATATCCGCCGGATCAACATTGTCCTTATAAAATTTCAACTCCTCTGTTGCACAAACCGACTTAGCATAAGCCGCATCACCTTCCTCACATTCCAAGGCTATCTTTCGGCTCCCATGTACTGTGATGGTCCCCTTATGACCTGGCATCTTGAGCTGTAGATAAACATAACAGGGTCTTGCCATAAACTTAGCATAAGCCGGCCGTCCAGACAGAGCGTGATAAGGGCTTTTGATCTTCACCACCTCAAAGGTCAATGTCTCTGATCGAGAGTCATACTCATCCCCAAACACAACTTCCAGAGCTATTTTACCAACTGGATATGCTGACTTACCAGGCACCACACCATGGAAAACAGTGTTTGATGGTTTAAGATTTTTATCCGTCAACCCCATACGACGGAAGGTTTCATAATAGAGGATATTGATGATGCTCCCTCCGTCCATGAGCACCTTGGTGAACTTATACCCTCCAACCTGAGGTGCAACCACCAATGCCAGATGACCCGGATTATCAACCCGGGGCAGATGATCCTCTCGACTCCACACAATGGGCTGCTCAGACCAGCGCAAGTAACGGGGTACTGCCGGTTCAACGGAGTTTACTACCCTTTTATGAAGCTTCCGATCCCGCTTACACAAGCTTTTGGTGAAGACGTGGTATTGCCCGCTATTCAGCTGTTTCGGGTTACTCTGGTAATGCTACCTCTTTTAGCACTGCGTTGGTTTTCCCCGAAGAGGAAGGGATGATGCAGCAAAGTAGCGTAAGTATTTCCCTCAGTTTTTGAGAACCAAGGTATCAATCCAGTAGGAGGCTACACGCAGGTCCCTCGTACCTGCACAAACAAATAAATCCTCGCAACCAACGCAAATAGGGGTTGTCAATCCCTATAGGGCCACTTACGAGAGTGAGATCTGATAGATATGATAAAGATAATATTTTTGGTATTTTTATGATAAATATGCAAAGTAAAATAAAGGCAAAGCAAATAGCAAAGTAAATAACTAAGTAGCAGGAGATTGATATGATAAAGATAGACCTGGGGGCCATAGGTTTCACTAGTGGCTTCTCTCGAGAGCATAAGTATTCTACGGTGGGTGAACAAATTACTGTTGAGCAATTGACAGAATTGAGCATAGTTATGAGAATATCTAGGTATGATCATGTATATAGGCATCATGTCCGAGACAAGTAGACCGACTCCTGCCTGCATCTACTACTATTACTCCACTCATCGACCGCTATCCAGCATGCATCTAGAGTATTAAGTTAAAAACAGAGTAACGCCTTAAGCAAGATGACATGATGTAGAGGGATAGACTCATGCAATATGAAGAAAACCCCATCTTGTTATCCTCGATGGCAACAATACAATACGTGCCTTGCTGCCCTTACTGTCACCGGGAAAGGACACCGCAAGATTGAACCCAAAGCTAAGCACTTCTCCCATTGCAAGAAAGATCAATCAAGTAGGCCAAACCAAACTGATAATTCGAAGAGACTTGCAAAGATAACCAATCATACATAAAAGAATTCAGAGAAGATTCAAATATTATTCATAGATAGACTTGACCATAAACCCACAATTCATTGGTCTCAACAAACACACCGCAAAAAGAAGATTACATCGAATAGATCTCCACAAGAGAGGGGGAGAACATTGTATTGAGATCAGAAAAGAGAGAAGAAGCCATCTAGCTACTAACTATGGACCCGTAGGTCTGAAGTAAACTACTCACACTTCATCGGAGAGGCTATGGTGTTGATGTAGAAGCCCTCCGTGATCGATGCCCCCTCCGGCGGAGCTCCGGAATAGGCCCCAAGATGGGATCTCGTGGATACAGAAAGTTGCAGCGGTGGAATTAGGGTTTTGGCTCCGTGTCTGATCGTTTGGGGGTACGTGGGTATATATAGGAGGAAGAAGTACGGCGGTGGAGCAACAGGGGGGCCACGAGGGTGGAGGGCGTGCCCCCTACCTCGTGGCCTCCTGTTAGTTGGCTTCATGTAGGGTCCAAGTCTCCTGAGTTGTATTCGGCGAGAAAATCATGTTCCCGAAGGTTTCATTCCGTTTGGACTCCGTTTGATATTCCTTTTCTTCGAAACCCTAAAACAGGCAAAAAAACAGCAATTCCGGGATGGGCCTCCGGTTAATAGGTTAGTCCCAAAAATAATATAGAAGTGGAAAGTAAAGCCCAATAATGTCCAAAATAGTAGATAATATAGCATGGAGCAATCAAAAATTATAGATACGTTGGAGACGTATCAAGCATCCCCAAGCTTAATTCCTGCTCGTCCTCGAGTAGGTAAATGATAAAAACAGAATTTTTGATGCGGAGTGCTACTTGGCATAATTTTAATGTAATTCTTGTTAATTGTGGTATGAATATTTAGATCCAAAAGATTCAAGACAAAAGTTCGTATTGACATAGAAAATAATAATACTTCAAGCATACTAACAAAGCAATTATGTCTTCTCAAAATAACATGGCTAAAGAAAGTTCTACAAAATCATATAGTCTGGCTATGCTCTATCTTCACCACACAAAATATTTAAATCATGCACAACTCCGATGACAAGCCAAGCAATTGTTTCATACTTTTGACATTCTCAAAACTTTTTCAATCTTCACGCAATACATGAGCGTGAGCCATGGATATAGCACTATAGGTGGAATAGAGTGGTGGTTGTGGAGAAGACAAAAAGGGGTAGTCCCACATCAACTAGGCGTATCAACGGGCTATGGAGATGCCGATCAATAGATATTAATGTGAGTGAGTAGGGATTGCCATGCAATGGATGCCCTAGACCTATAAGTATACGAAAGCTCAAAAAGAAACTAAGTGGGTGTGCATCCAACTTGCTTGCTCATGAAGACCTAGGGCAATTTTGAGGAAGCTGTAGGATCGAAAGTATGTCTAGAGGGGGGGTGATTAGACTACTTGACCAAATAAAAACTTAACCTTTTCCCAATTTTAGTTCTTGGCAGATTTTAGCTATTGTAGGACAAGTCAAGCAATCATCACACAATTCAAGCAAGCATGCAAAGAGTATATTGGCAGCAGAAAGTAAAGCATGCAACTTGCAAGAATGTAAAGGGAAGGGTTTGGAGAATTCAAACACAATTGGAGACACGGATGTTTTTCCCGTGGTTCGGATAGGTGGTGCTATCCTACATCCACGTTGATGGAGACTTCAACCCACGAAGGGTAATGGTTGCGCGAGTCCACGGAGGGCTCCACCCATGAAGGGTAATGGTTGCGCGAGTCCATGGAGGGCTCCACCCACGAAGGGTCCACGAAGAAGCAACCACCCACGAAGGGTCCACGAAGAAGCAACCTTGTCTATCCCACCATGGCCATCGCCCACGAAGGACTTGCCTCACTAGCGGTAGATCTTCACGAAGTAGGCGATCTCCGTGCCCTTACAAACTCCTTGGTTCAACTCCACAATCTTGTCAGAGGCTCCCAAGTGACACCTAGCCAATCTAGGAGACACCACTCTCCAAGAAGTAACAAATGGTGTGTTGATGATGAACTCCTTGCTCTTGTGCTTCAAATGATAGTCTCCCAAACACTCAACTCTCTCTCATAGGATTTGGATTTTGTGGAAAGAAGATTTGAGTGGAAAGCAACTTGGGGAAGGCTAGAGATCAAGATTCATATGGTAGGAATGGAATATCTTGGTCTCAACACATGAGTAGGTGGTTCTCTCTCAGAACATATGAGTTGGAATTGTGTATGTGTTCTGATGGCTCTCTCCACGAATAAAGAGGAGGTGGAGGGGTATATATAGCCTCCACACAAAATCCAACCGTTACACACAGTTTTCCAATCTCGGTGGGACCGAATCAACAAACTCGGTCGGACCAAAAAGGTAAACCTAGTGACCGTTAGAGATTTTCGGTGGGACTGACATGCAACTCGGTAGGACCGATATGGTTAGGGTTTGGGCATAACGTAATCTCGGTGAGACCGATTACACAAACTCGGTGAGACCGAGTTTGGTAATAAGCTAACCAGAGAGTTGGTCAGGCAAACTCGGTGGGACCGATTTGCTCTTTCGGTGAGACCGAAAAGTTACAAAAGGGAAACAAAGAGTTTACATTGCAATCTCGGTGGGACCGATTCGCTCTTTCGGTGAGACCGAAAAGTTACGAAAGGGAAACAGAGAGTTTGCAATCCCATCTCGGTGAGACCGAGATCCCTATCGGTAGAACCGAATTGCTAGGGTTTGGCAGTGGCTTATGACAAGTGAAACTCGGTGGCGCCGGTTAGAAAGAATCGGTAGGACCGAGTTTGGCTTAGGGTTTAGGTCATATGTGGATATGGGAAAGTAGTTGAGGGTTTTGGAGCATATCACTAAGCACATGAAGCAAGAGGCTCATTAAGCAACACCTCATCCCTCCTTGATAGTATTGGCTTTTCCTAAGGACTCAATGTGATCTTGGATCACTAAAATATAAAATGAAGAGTCTTGAGCTTTTGAGATTGAGCCAATCCTTTGTCCTTAGCATTTTGAGGGTTCCACTTTCACATCCATGCCATGCCAATCATTGAGCTTTCCTGAAATAGTCATCTTGGAATAGCATTAGCTCAATGAGCTATATGTTGTTATGAATTACCAAAACCACCTAGGGATAGTTGCACTTTCAATCTCCCCCTTTTTGGTAATTGATGACAACATATAGATCAAAGCTTCGACAAATGATAATAAGCATGAAATATATCGTCGCTTTGAGAAGTAATTCTCGGTCACACCGATAAGTAATTCTCGGTCAGACCGAGTCTCACTTGTGCAATGGCATGAGCCAAATCGGTGGGACCGAGTTTTTCAACTCGGTGGGTCCGAGATGGTTTCAGCGGAAACCTAACCCTAAAATTTTCGAATCAAAACTAATCTACGAATGCATTGACTGGATAGGAGTGTTTCAATCGTGGCAAGAATCATGATGATCACAATGTGCTAAGAATCGGATTGGGGAATAGCACAAAGATCGAGTCCATACCCTAGTTCGGCGGAGACTCGCTACGGCGGCAATGGCGGGGTTGAATTTCCGTTGACGGCGACGGAGACCAGCGACTGGAGGTGGCTGGCGGCAAGGAGACGATCCGGAGACCAAGTTGGCAGAGCAGGCTATCGCGCGGGTGAAGGGGTTCGAAGAAATTTCCAAATTTTTGCCCGTGACTATATATAGCCCGACCCTGTCGGTGTGACCGAATGGTTCAAATCGGTTGCACCGAGATCGAAAACCTAGATCAACTTAATGATCTCGGTAGGACCGAAAGTACGGTATCGGTCAGACCGAGAATCATAAAGAGGTTTTGGAAGTTTAAGTCTATGACGAATCGGGGACTCCGAGCGCTCCTCACACAGAGTGGTTCGAATCTGACTTGATCAAATTTTGTGATGTAGCATGAATAGAGTTTGAGACGAGAAAAGCATAGATAGCTAGAGGAGGTTCTTAGGCATTCTTGTCCATCCACTTGGCAAAAGAAAATAAAACCAAACAATCAAAACAACAAGTGGATGTCCTCGAATGAGTAAAATATGCAACCAGCATGCTCACACAATAAGATGGCAAATGAAATATGTGACAAGGCATGCACAACCAATTCTAGCATCTATCAAGCAATTTGCGATGACAAGGTCATCTATATATGAGTATATTGACTTAGGAGTAAAGTGAAAACACTTGATCATAGGTCATACTCATCGTTTAAGCTCAAGTGGGGTTACCACTTTTACATAAAGCATTGTTGTGTTCACATCTTTAGAGTTGCTTTAGCTCAAGTCTTAGAGTAAAGCTCCCCCTAGATGTGATATCCCCCCTTAGAGGGATGAACTAACCTCGGGTTTTGTCGATGATGACTTCATGTAGATGTTGAAGATGTGGATGCTCAATGTTGATGTAGATCACTTGGAGCTATCCATTTGAGTGAATTGCACTTTCAATACCTACATGGGTTAGTCCCACAAGGAACAAACAAGGATATCCATAGACATAGAGTGATGCGCACACAAGATGATGTCCATGAAAACTTTTAGGTTACCTTGTCCCTTGTCTTACCAACAAGAGGGTTTGTGACTCCTTGAACTAGTGCAAGATGTGGAAGTTTATTGCACTTGTTCTTGCCAAAATGATAAGAGTGAAGTATGTTGGCGGAGTCACCCTCAAGCACTCTCTAGTTCTTCTTATTTTGGATCCACACCATCTTGATGGGAATCCTTGGAGTTGTAGTCGTACTTGATGAAGTGGAACTTGAAGTAGTCTTGGGAATCCACTTGACTAAGGTCTTAGGAGCTTCTTCAAATGCATCAATTTCCTCTTGAAGCTTGTCCTTGCCTTTTTGCTTGTAGTCTTGTGGTGGAAGATCATCTTGAGCTTGTGTCCCCTTGAAAGAAGTATCATACTTCTCTTGTTGAGGAACAAACTTCGTCTTGGGGTATTGATCTTCTTCCCACTCAACTCCATTGGCATTGAACTTTCGTTCAAAACCAACACCTTGATTCTTCCGGTGCATTCCTTGCTTGCGCACAATTTCCTCGAATTGCTTACTCCCGGCAAGGCTTTTGTACACTCCTTTCTCTATAATTCCCTTCAATAAGCTATTTTCTTGCTCAAGTGTAACTTGGCTAAGAGAATCATTAGTGGAATCAAGAGAACTACTAGAAGCAACAATATTGGATTTAGCATGATCATTGTTACTGCTAGAGGAAGAATCTTTCTTGTTCTTGTTACTAGACTTGACTTGAGGCATGTAAGTGGATAAGAGTAAACGCTTGGCAATGTAAGAAGAACTTTTCTTGCGGAGATCATCATTGATTGCTTTTAAGAACTCATGCTCTTGCTCAAGATTGAGCTTTTCAAAGCGTAATTTCTCATGAGCTCTTAAAAGTTCTCGATGATCTTCGAAGATAGTTTCATGAGCTAACTTAAGAGTGTTTAGTTCTTTAGTTAGAGCCTCAATCTTCTCCTTATCATTGTCATTCGTTTTATCTTGATTAGCATGATTAATTGACGTTTCATCATAGTATTCGTCACTAGAGTTGTCAACAAGCAAATCATCACCTAACAAGTCATCTTCATCACTATTTAAATCAACATACTCGGGGTGTGTTACCTTAGGACCTTTGGCCATGAAGCATCTTCCAATTCCTTCATTTGGTGAGTCAAATATGTCGTAGGAGTTGGTTGACACAAGTGCTAGACCGGCAACACCTTCATCTTGAGTATCTTCGGAGTCGGAGTGATAACTTCTCTCGGAGTGGCTGTCGGAGTCGGAGCCGGATACCCATTCACCAACATGAGCTTGATGTCTTCGTTTTGTGTAGCTCCTTGATGATTTTTCCTTACTTTCCGAATCCTTGCTTCTCCGTGAGTATCTTCGTTCATAACGATCATCTCTACTCCTTCTCTCTCTTGGTGGTGATTCTTTGCTTCTTCTTTTTGGAGAATCTTCTCTTCTCTTGTAGGGAGCCGTACACTCATTGGAATAGTGTCTGGGTCTTCCACAACTGTAGCAGTTTCGCTCTCGACTAGAAGATCTTTTGTCATTGTAGGACCTTGACTTGAAGCTTCTATCTTTGCTTCTACTCTTGTAGAACTTGTTGAAGTTCTTCACCATTAAGCTCAATTCTTCATTGAAGTTTTGTTTCTCACTTGATGATGTAGGGGCTTCACATGAGGCTTTGTAGGCACCACTTGATTTGTTGTGAAGTTCCTCTTTATCCTTAAGTGACATCTCATGAGCAACAATTCTTCCAATCACCTCCATTGGCTTGAGATCTTTGTAATTGGGCATCATTTGGATCAATGTGCACACGGTATCATATTTTCCATCCAAGGCTCTTAGAATCTTCTTGATGATGAATCTATCGGTCATCTCTTCACTTCCTAAGCCGGCAATCTCATTTGTGATGAGAGCAAGCCTAGAGTACATTTCAGCGACACCTTCACCATCCTTCATTTTGAACTTGTCAAGTTGACTTTGAAGCACATCCAACTTGGATTCCTTGACGGAGTCGGTACCTTCGTGCATATCAATCAAAGTGTCCCAAATTTCCTTTGCATTCTCAAGACGGCTGATTTTGTTGAATTCTTCGGGGCACAATCCGTTGAAGAGAATATCACAAGCATGAGCATTGTATTGCAACATCTTCAACTCATCCGCGGTAGCTTCACGGTTTGGTTCTTTCCCATCAAAGAAGTCACCTTGCAAACCAACACACACAATAGCCCAAACGGCGGGGTTATGTCCAAGAATATGCATTTTCATTTTATGCTTCCAACTAGCAAAATTAGTACCATCAAAGTAAGGACCTCTACGGTGATAATTTCCCTCGCTAGACGCCATACTCTCCTAGGTTGTGAAACCAAGGCTATGACCACCAAAAGCTATGGAGATCAAAGCAAATGGAGACCAAAGCTCCGATACCACTTGTAGGATGAAAGTATGTCTAGAGGGGGGTGATTAGACTACTTGACCAAATAAAAGCTTAACCTTTTCCCAGTTTTAGTTCTTGGCAGATTTTAGCTATTGTAGGACAAGTCAAGCAATCATCACACAATTCAAGCAAGCATGCAAAGAGTATATTGGCAGCGGAAAGTAAAGCATGCAACTTGCAAGAATGTAAAGGGAAGGGTTTGGAGAATTCAAACGCAATTGGAGACACAGATGTTTTTCCCGTGGTTCGGATAGGTGGTGCTATCCTACATCCACGTTGATGGAGACTTCAACCCACGAATGGTAACGGTTGCGTGAGTCCACGGAGGGCTCCACCCACGTCAAGCAATCATCACACAATTCAAGCAAGCATGCAAAGAGTATATTGGCAGCGGAAAGTAAAGCATGCAACTTGCAAGAATGTAAAGGGAAGGGTTTGGAGAATTCAAACGCAATTGGAGACACGGATGTTTTTCCCGTGGTTCGGATAGGTGGTGCTATCCTACATCCACGTTGATGGAGACTTCAACCCACGAAGGGTAACGGTTGCGCGAGTCCACGGAGGGCTCCACCCACAAAGGGTAATGGTTGCGCGAGTCCACGAAGGGCTCCACCCACGAAGGGTCCACGAAGAAGCAACCACCCACGAAGGGTCCACGAAGAAGCAACCTTGTCTATCCCACCATGGCCATCGCCCACGAAGGACTTGCCTCACTAGCGGTAGATCTTCACGAAGTAGGCGATCTCCGTGCCCTTACAAACTCCTTGGTTCAACTCCACAATCTTGTCGGAGGCTCCCAAGTGAAACCTAGCCAATCTAGGAGACACCACTCTCCAAGAAGTAACAAATGGTGTGTTGATGATGAACTCCTTGCTCTTGTGCTTCAAATGATAGTCTCCCCAACACTCAACTCTCTCTCATAGGATTTGGATTTTGTGGAAAGAAGATTTGAGTGGAAAGCAACTTGGGGAAGGCTAGAGATCAAGATTCATATGGTAGGAATGGAATATCTTGGTCTCAACACATGAGTAGGTGGTTCTCTCTCAGAACATATGAGTTGGAATTGTGTATGTGTTCTGATGGCTCTCTCCACGAATGAAGAGGAGGTGGAGGGGTATATATAGCCTCCACACAAAATCCAACCGTTACACACATTTTTCCAATCTCGGTGGGACCGAATCAACAAACTCGGTCGGACCGAAAAGGTAAACCTAGTGACCGTTAGAGATTTTTGGTGGGACTGACATGCAACTCGGTAGGACCGATATGGTTAGGGTTTGGGCATAACGTAATCTCGGTGAGACCGATTACACAAACTCGGTGAGACCGAGTTTGGTAATAAGCTAACCAGAGAGTTGGTCAGGCAAACTCGGTGGGACCGATTTGCTCTTTCGGTGAGACCGAAAAGTTACAAAAGGGAAACAAAGAGTTTACATTGCAATCTCGGTGGGACCGATTCGCTCTTTCGGTGAGACCGAAAAGTTACGAAAGGGAAACAGAGAGTTTGCAATCCCATCTCGGTGAGACCGAGATCCCTATCGGTAGAACCGAATTGCTAGGGTTTGGCAGTGGCTTATGACAAGTGAAACTCGGTGGCGCCGGATAGAAAGAATCGGTAGGACCGAGTTTGGCTTAGGGTTTAGGTCATATGTGGATATGGGAAAGTAGTTAAGGGTTTTGGAGCATATCACTAAGCACATGAAGCAAGAGGCTCATTAAGCAACACCTCATCCATCCTTGATAGTATTGGCTTTTCCTAAGGACTCAATGTGATCTTGGATCAATAAATATAAAATGAAGAGTCTTGAGCTTTTGAGATTGAGCCAATCCTTTGTCCTTAGCATTTTGAGGGTTCCACTTTCACATCCATGCCATGCCAATCATTGAGCTTTCCTGAAATAGTCATCTTGGAATAGCATTAGCTCAATGAGCTATATGTTGTTATGAATTACCAAAACCACCTAGGGATAGTTGCACTTTCAGAAGCCCATCATTGGAATATACAAGCCAAGTTCTATAATGAAAAATTCCCACTAGTATATGAAAGTGATAACATGAGAGACTCTCTACTATGAAGATCATGGTGCTACTTTGAAGCACAAGTGTGGCAAAAGGATAGTAACAATGTCCCTTCTCTCTTTTTCTCTAATTTTTTTTGATTTGGGCCTTTTCTCTTTTTTTATGGCCTCTTTTATTTCTCTTTTTTTTCGTCCGGAGTCTCATCCCGACTTGTGGGGGAATCATAGTCTACATCATCCTTTCCTCACTTGGGACAATGCTCTAATAATTAGGATCATCGCACTTTTATTTTTCTTACAACTCAATAATTACAACTCGATACTTAGAACAAGATATGACTCTATATGAATGCCTCCGGCGGTGTACCGGGATATGCAATGATGCATGAGTGACAAGAAAGAATTATGAACGATGGCTTTGCCACGAATACTATGTCAACTACATGATCATGCTAAGCAATATGACAATGATGGAATGTGTCATAAACGGAATGGTGGAAAGTTGCATGGCAATATATCTCGGAATGGCTATGGAAATGCCATAATAGGTAGGTATGGTGGCTGTTTTGAGGAAGGTATATGGTAGGTGTATGATACCGGCGAAAGGTGCGCGGTATTGGAGAGGCTAGCAAAGGTGGAAGGGTGAGAGTGCGTATAATCCATGGACTCAACATTAGTCATAAAGAACTCATATACTTATTGCAAAAATCTACAGGTTATCAAAGCAAAGTATTACGCGCATGCTCCTAGGGGGATAGATTGGTAGGAAAAGACCATCGCTCGCCCCGACCGCCACTCATAAGGAAGACAACCAATAAATAAATCACGCTCCGACTTCATCACATAATGGTTCACCATATGTGCATGCTACGGGAATCACAAGCTTCAACACAAGTATTTCTCAAATTCACAACTACTCAACTAGCATGACTTTAATATCACCATCTCCATGTCTCAAAACAATTATCAAGTATCAAACTTATCATCGTATTCAACACACTCATAAGAGAATTTTTATTATTAATCTTGCATACCAAGCATATTAGGATTTTAAGAAAATTTCCATGCTATTTAAGACTCTCAAAATAATCTAAGTGAAGCATGAGAGATCAATAGTTTCTATAAAACAAATCCACCACCGTGCTCTAAAAGATATAAGTGAAGCACTAGAGTAAAATTATATAACTCAAAAGATATAAGCGAAGCACATAGAGTATTCTAACAAATTCCAAATCATATATGGCTCTCTCAAAAGGTGTGTACAGCAAGGATGATTGTGGTAAAATAATAAGCAAAGACTCAAATAATACAAGACGCTCCAAGAAAAACACATATCATGTGGTAAATAAAAATATAGCTCCAAGTAAAGTTACCGATAGAAGTAGACGAAAGAGGGGATGCCTTCCGGGGCATCCCCAAGCTTTGGCTTTTAGGTGTCCTTAGATTATCTTGGGGGTTACATGGGCATCCCCAAGCTTAGTCTCTTGCCACTCCTTGTTCCATAATGCATCAAATCTTTACCCAAAACTTGAAAACTTCACAACACAAAACTTAAAGTAGAAAATCTCGTGAGCTCCGTTAGCGAAAGAAAACAAAAGACCACTTCAAGGTAATGTAATTAACTCATTAATTATTTGTATGGGTGTTATACCTACTGTATTCCAACTTCTCTATGGTTTATAAAATAATTTACTAGCCATAGATTCATCAAAATAAGCAAACAACACACGAAAAACAGAATCTGTCAAAAACAGAACAGTCTGTAGTAATCTGTAGCTAGCGCAAGATCTGGAACCCCAAAAATTCTAAAATAAATTTCTGGACGTGAGGAATTTATCTATTAATCATCTTAAAAAATAATTAACTAAATATCACTTCCCAAATAAAAATGACAGTAGTTCTCGTGAGCGCTAAAGTTTCTGTTTTTTACAGCAAGTTCAACAAGACTTTCCCCAAGTCTTCCCAACGGTTCTACTTGGCACAAAAACTAGTTAAACACAAAAAGCACAACCAAAAAAGAGGCTAAATAAATTATTATTACTAAGCAGGATCAAAAAGCAAGGAATAAAAATAAAATTGGGTTGCTCCCCAACAAGCGCTATCGTTTAACGCCACTAGCTAGGCATAACAAGCAAGAATAGATCTAGGTATTGCCATCTTTGGTAGGCAATCCATAAGTGGCTCTCATAATAGATTCATAAGGTAATTTAATTTTCTTCCTAGGAAAGTTTTCCATGCCTTTCCTTAACGGAAATTGGAATCTAATATTTCCTTCCTTCATATCAATAATTGCACCAATCGTTCTAAGGAAAGGTCTACCAAGAATAATAGGACATGAAGGATTGTAATCTATGTCAAGAACAATAAAATCTACGGGCACATAATTCCTATTTTCAACAATAAGAACATCATTAATTCTTCCCATAGGTTTCTTAATAGTGGAATCCGCAAGGTGCAAGTTTAGAGAGCAATCATCAAAATCACGGAAACCTAACAAATCACACAAAGTCTTTGGAATCATGGAAACACTAGCACCCAAATCACATAAAGCATAGCATTCATGATCTTTAATTTTAATTTTAATAATTGGTTCCCACTCATCATAAATTTTTCTAGGGATAGAAACTTCCAATTCAAGTTTTTCTTCATAAGATTGCATCAAGGCATCAACGATATGTTTAGTAAACGCTTTATTTTGACTATAAGCATGAGGAGAATTTAGCACAAATTGCAATAAGGAAATTCAATAAATTAAAGAGCAATTTTCATAGTTAAATTCCTTGAAATCCATAATGGTGGGTTTAGCAACATCTAGGGTTTTAATTTCTTCAATCCCACTTTAATCAAATTTAGCATCAAGATCAACAAATTCCGAATTCTTAGAACGCCTTCTAGGTAAATGTGGATCATATTCAGTCCCATCATTATCAATATTCATATTGCAAAACAAAGATTTAATAGGGGACACATCAATAACTTTTAGATCTTCATCATTACTTTCATAGGAACTAGAAGAACACGCTTTTATAAAGGCATCTTTCTTAGCACGCATCCTAGCGGTTCTTTATTTGCACTCGTCAATGGAAATTGTCATGGCTTTGAGAGACTCATTGATATCATGCTTAGGTGGAATAGATCTAAGTTTCAAAGAATCAACATCAAGAGCAATTCTATCAACGTTCCTAGCCAAATCATCAATCTTAAGCAATTTTTCTTCAATGATAGCATTAAAATTCTTTTATGAAGTAATAAATTCTTTAATATTAGAATCAAAATCAGAGGGCATCTTATTATAATTTCCATAAGAATTGTTGTAGGAATTACCATAATTATTAGAGGGATTACTAGGATCAGGCCTAGGATTGAAATTTCCTCTATATGCGGTGTTACCAAAATTGTTCCTACCAACAAAATTCACATCCATAGATTCATTATTATTCTCAATCAAAGTAGACAAGGGCATATCATTAGGATCTGAAGAAACACTCTTATTAGCAAATAATTTCATAAGTTCATCCATCTTTCCACTCAAAACATTATTTTCTTCTATCGCATGCACCTTTTTATTAGTAGATCTTTCAGTGTGCCATTGAGAATAATTAACCATAATATTATCTAGGAGTTTAGTAGCTTCTCCTAAAGTGATTTCCATAAAAGTGCCTCCCGCGGCCGAATCCAAAAGATCTCTAGAAGAAAAATTCAATCAGGCATAAAAAATTTGTATAATCATCCACACATTTAAACCATGAGTAGGGCAATTATGTATCATTAATTTCATTCTCTCCCAAGCTTGTGCAACATGTTCATGATCAAGTTGCTTAAAGTTCATAATATCGTTTCTAAGAGAGATGATTTTAGCGAGAGGAAAATACTTAGAGATAAAAGCATCTTTGCACTTGTTCCATGAATCAATACTATTTTTAGGCAAAGACGAAAACCAAGCTTTAGCAGGATCTCTAAGCGAAAAAGGAAATAGCTTCAATTTAACAATATCATTATCCACATCTTTCTTCTTTTGCATGTCACACAAATCAACGAAGCTATTTAGATGGGTAGCGGCGTCTTCACTAGGAAGGCCGGAGAACGGATCTTTCATGACAAGATTCAGCAAAGCAGTATTAATTTCACAAGATTCAGCATCGGTAAGAGGAGCAATTGGAGTGCTAATAAAATCATTGTTGTTGGTATTGGTGAAGTCACACAATTTAGTATTATCTTGAGCCATCGCGACAAACAAGCAAACTAACACACAAGCAAACAAAAAGCAAGCGGACAAAAAGGGCAAATAGAGAGGGAGGATAGAGAGAGAGGGCGAATAAAACGGCAAGGGTGAATTGGGGGGAGAGGAAAAGAGAGGCAAATGGAAAATAATGTAATGCGGGAGATGAGGGTATGTGATGGGTACTTGGTATGTTGACTTTTGCGTAGACCTCCCCGGCAACGGCGCTAGAAATCCTTCTTGCTACCTCTTTTAGCACTGCGTTGGTTTTCCCCGAAGAGGAAGGGATGATGCAGCAATGTCACACCCTAGCTAGTCCATGCATTAGAGTGTGCATCATGTTTACTTTTCATCAGAAACTTGAAATGGGAAAGGCAGAACCCCCAGCACCCCTCTTGAAATCAACTAGGGTTTACTAAAAATATTTTCAATGAACCTGAAATGCCCTTCTAAAATGTTCACCCTCTTTGCCTTGGGTTAGAACCTCTGGCAAAATAGGTGCACAATTTTCTAGGTCAACAAAAGGTCACTGGATTAAATCATATGTATGTTGCCTTTGGACATTTAAATGCTAATAAATATTTTAAATGTTCAAATAATTCTGGAAGTAAATGTTTTCTGTTAGGAATAATCCCAACAGAGCCCACAATTATTTTTAGAATTTTAGAAAGTGCCTAGGTATTCTAAATAAAGCCCTAAAGCTACAGAAAAAAATAGAAAAAGAAAAATAGAAACAGAAAAACTTACCTGGCGCCACCCACCAGGCCCACCTGCCGGCCCAGCCCAGCCACCGCGCCAGCGAGCAGCTTGGCTTGGCCAAGCAGGCAGGTGCTCGACGGCGAGCACCGCATGCGCGCCACGCAGCTGCCGCCGCCTCGCCGCTCCCCTCGTCAACCTGTCGACGTGGGATGAACTCCCATGCATCCCCCGACCTCGCAGACACCGCACTTCCCCCTGGTTCCTCTCTCTCGCTCTTTCTCCGCCATGGCCGACGCTGCCGAGCTCGCGCCACCGTGAAACCCCGTCCACCGTCGTCCCCGTATTGCTCCACCGTGTCCTGAAGCTCCGCCACTTCCTCCTCGACCGCTCCACCAAGCCACGCCCCGCCGGAGGCCTGCAAACGACTCCACCGAGCTCGTCTTCAACCTCGGGCTGCCCAGATCGCCTCCGCCGCCCAGCTTGCTCCAGCTCGTCCCCGACCGCGCCGTCTGCTTCTACGTAACCGCCGTGAGCTGCTGCACCTCCCCATCCTCTCCGCTCTCCTTCTCGTGCACCACAACGAGCACATGAAGCTCACCCACACGCACCGCCGTGGAGCTCGTCGCCGACGTGTCTCTGGCCAAACTCCGGCCACGCCACCTAGTCTAACCACTCCACCGCATCCCTAGGGGCACAACGCACCTCACCACACGCCTCGCCGTGCCCCGTAGCCTCGGGCTCACTTTCACCCGACTCCGGCGACCGCAAAGCTCGTCGCCGGCGACGTTTCCGGCCACCCCGAGCCCAACCACCACCACCAAACGTCGTGGTTCGTTCCCAGCTACCCGTAGCTGCTCTCCGCGCACCAAATGGTGCCCTGTGGGCGATTTCCGCAGCGCGCCTCCGCGTCTGGCCTCGCCGGCGGCTAAACGCCAGCAGGCTTTGACCCGCTGACCGGCGAGGTTGACCTGCTAACGTGGGTTGACCTCCCCCCTCTCTCTCACCGACATGCGGGCCCCGCCCGACTAATTACCCTGTTAGTGCTAACTAAATAGGTTAGTTTAATTAGTATAGCCACTGACTAGTGGGCCCTGCCCAGTAATTAGGCTAACTAAACGTAGTTAGTGCACTGAGAGGCTAACAAAAGGGGCCCACCAGTCAGGTTTGACCTGGCTGGCGCCTTTGACCTGCTGACATCACCCTGACGCATTGCTGACGCCGTAATTGATTTTTTGGATTTATTTTTATACAGGAAATTCCAGAAAATAGTTCAAACTTCAAAAATTCATAGAAATTCAACCATAGCTCCAAATGAGATAAATTATATATGAAAAATTATCAGAAAAATTCAATCTATCCATCTGTAATGGTTTCATGCATGACAAAACAAGTTTACCTTGCTGTTTAGGCAGAATAAGGTAATGCACTATAAATGACATGTTTAATGAGCTAATATTTGAATCTTTGATTCAAATGAGTTCATCCCTTTCTATTTTAGTTTGCATTAGGCCAAGACACAATCATATTGCCATGTCATAGCATGCATCATATTGTTGCATATTGTCGTGTGTTGATTGTGTTCCGATGTGTTCTCCGTGGTAGGTTCTGCCTCCGAGGATATTCACGAGTATCCAACTGAAGGGCAGTATCCCGCTACCACTCCATCAGGCAAGCAACCATTGATCATTCCGATACAAACCCATGTTCTCGCTTCTGCTCTTATTTACTGCATTAAGACAACGCGATTCAAACTACTGTGTGCTACGATAGTTGAACCCTTATCCTCTGCATGACCTGTCATTGCCACAGTAACTAGATGAAACCCACTAGCATGTGTAGGAGTTGTTTGAGCCATGTTTTGTGATTCCTACCTTGCTATGCCTGCTATGCTTAGAGTTGTGTCAGGTCTGGTTCATCTGGGTGATGGGCTAGAGTGAAATGCTTATGCCGGTATTGTGAGAGATGTGTTGAACATGTTTTGGTAAAGGTATCAATGAGAGGCCATGTAGGAGTACATGGTGGGTTGTTTCATTGAGGCCGTCCCTAAGAACTGAGATCTGTATGCGTGATTTAAGATTTAGCTACTACCACACATTGGGCCCTGAAATATGACCCCGCTCGACTTACTGACCCCTCTTGCCTCTGTTCAGGAGTTGCAACTAGTTTCTGGTGTTTGTAGGACATGTGTTGGCGGCCGTGCGTAGCGCTGACCCTAGGGGTGGGCTATGATGCGGTAGATACACTGTGGTCGGGTATGCCGGGCGCCCGTTTGGCATCTCGGGACCCTGTACACATCGTTTGGGGCCGTTGAGGACACCCCGGCCAGATTTCCTTGCGGATGGAACCTGAATAGGCGATAAAACCTGAACTAGAGACTTGTGAGGTTAGTCAGGTCATGGTCTACACCCACGTCGGTTTTCGCTTGAAGTCTGCCGAGCACATGTCGTGTGCAGACGCTAAGTGGTGGAAACATGTGTGACGAAGTACACCCCTGCAGGGTATAAAACTATTTGAATAGCCGCGTCCGCGGTAAAAGACTACTTGGTTGCCTATACAGTTCATAGACAAGTTAATGGATACTACTAAAAGACTCAAGATAAGTGTGAGTACCGAGGATGGCCCTCTCGTAGGATGACGAGGGAGGATCCCCGGTGGAGTATTGTGTTGGTGAGTAGTGGACTCGTGTGCGAAAACTATTTTACTAGTGATGTTCCGTAGGATAGCTTAGCCAAGAGTCAAAGCTGGCTTGCTGCAAATAACCCCACCTCCTTCTTGAGAATAAGCATGTATAGTAGGTTCTGATGTAAGACTTGCTGAGTACCTTTGTACTCATGTTTGCTTATTTATTGTCTTCAGACGACAACACTGCCCCCTCCGATGGGTTTTATGTAGACCTTGACGTCGACGAGTGACTAGCCACCCAGGTGGTGATCCCGGCCATGGAGGGCCCTATGTAGATAGACAGGCTTCGAGAAGCCTTCTTTCTTTTTAGAGTCTGTACTTAGACTAGTTGCTTCCGCATGTGCATGTATGATTGTATGACTTGAGTGTCGGGTCATGTGACCCCTATCTGTATGACATGTTATGTATGGCTCTCTGGAGCCCTTTAAATAAAGTACTTGAGTTGTAGAGTTTTGTTGTGATGCCATGTTGTATGTACTCATATCGGGCATATTGTGTGTATGATTGAAATGCTTGGTATGAGTGGGATCCGACAATCTAGTTGTTTATCCTTGGCAGCCTTTCTTATGGGGAAATGTAGTCTAGTGTTCCTCGAGCCATAGTGGTCTGCTACAGCCCGGTTCACCGGAGTCCTGCTAGCCCAGCACTACTGTTTAGGACACTTGACTGGCCGGCATGTGTTTCACTTCGTTCCTATGTCTGTCCCTTCGGGGAAATGTCACGCGGTGACTTCCGGAGTCCTGCCTAGCCTGCTACAGCCCGGGATCCCCGGAGTCCTGTTAGCCCAGTGCTACAGCCCGGAATCACTCGTTGATGACCGACATGCTCGATGTGATTCATGTATGCCTGTCTCCATAGGTTTGTGCCGCTTTGGGTTCACGACTAGCCATGTCGGCCCGGGTTCTCTGTCATATGGATGCTAGCGACACTATCATATGCGTGAGCCAAAAGGCGCAAACGGTCCCAGGCCATGGTAAGGCGACACCCATGGGATACCGTGCGTGAGGCCGCAAAGTGATATGAGGTGTTACCGGCTAGATCGATGTGACTTGGAATCGGGGTCCTGACAGCGTTGGCATCAGAGCCGGACTGCTTGTAGGTTCGTTGAGCCAAACTGGTCGATGTCAAGTCTAGAAATGCTTCAGTTATATGTAGAGGAATTGATTGTGGAAGGGAACGTAAGGTTCTTTTACTCCTTTACCTATGCTTCTGATCTGAGTCATTCTCTCCTCATTCAACGTGGGTTAAGGACTAGGCTCTCTTCTTCTATCAGGTTCACGTGTTACTAATCCGTAGTAGCTTATAGGATTGTTGTTACAAGTCCCAGTTCAGTTTCTACTATTCTTGGTATGTTGCTAATTGAATCAGAACCTTCATATGATGTTGTTGAGTGGTATTGTGAACCGTTGTGGATGTCTCAAATCTTTTTCTGAGCATTTACAACCGTTATGCTGTCCAATTTTCCCTAGAAATTCTAATGTCTTTGCATTGTGGTTGTGCTTTCAGATGGCCAACCGTGTTCAAAACCAAGTGGTTCGCCTGACCAGGTGCCTCGACGTGCCCGGTCATACTGCTATGTTAGTCCGGGTCATGATCGAGACGGGTTACCGTTGGTATCCCGGATACACTGTCGAAGAGCAGTTCTGCGACTTTAATCAAAGCCAGTATTTCTGCACCGTCAGGATATTTCCTTCTTATCCTGGATCTACCGAGCCCCTTCACTGTTCCTATGGACTCGGGGTTACCGTTGAGATGGCTGTGCAGGATGCTGCCTATTCCATGATGACCATCATGCGAGTCCGGACTAGCCTGCTTCGGAACACCGACTTCCGTTACATGCCAGCTTCACTTCCGGGAGCGCAAGGGTATCTTCGGGCTATTTATGCTGACTCCACTCAGGAGGACTCATTAACTCGTACCACTGCTGAGATGCTCGAAGATAAGGACCGAGAGAATCGGGCCTTGAGGCTGGAGCTTTTCAATACCCGTGCTGATCATTGGGCCACATTGACTCGGTTTGCACCTGCGGTGCAAGCTGGATGTATGGATACAAGGGATCTGTATCCTGTGAGATCAGCTCTGCCAGACATGGTGGATTGGCGTGATGTGGGAGGCATCACCCCACCCCGTGGTCCCCGCAGGCCACCGTTTGTTGGTCCAAGACCTCATCCTAGCCCCTATGGTCCACAGGCTCCTCAGGACCGTCTGTTTCCGGATGATCACGTTGAACTTCCAGGCTATGGAGGTGACTTCTATGAGAACTACTACGGAGCTGTCTGAGATAGTAGTAGTACCACTAGTATTGTAGTAGTTGTATCTCCACTGTCCTGTGTGACTTGTGGAATATGACTTTGCGTGTAATCGATTCCGGAGGTGTAGACAAATAATGTATAGGAGCTTGGAATGCCTCCGATGAGATGTAACGTCTTTCATCATAGTTGTACTGTAGCCTGGGCTTGTACTAAACTATGTATGATGTGTATGACCGTTGGTATATATATGGCAGTTTTATATTACCATGACATACGGATGAACATCTCTACATTCCGTGTTATCCATTACATTCTGCACTTCCTTGCTAAGTTGAGCCATCCTTGTCTAAACCGTTGTCTTGTTTTCTCCTAGGATGGTCAACACCCACAGCAACCCTGCTGCCCCGGAGTAGGGGGAAGCCAGTGCAGCTAGAGGTGAAAATCTGCCTCACCCGCCTTCTTTGGCCGAAGTAATGCTGGAGGCGGAAAGAAACAAGCGTGAGACTAACCGTCTGCTGGAGCGGATTGAGCAGAACACTGCACGCCACCCATGAAATGACTTGGTGTCAATCAATGACTTCATCAAGCTGTACCCACCAAAGTTTAACCATTCCGTCGAGCCCCTCGACGCGGATGACTAGCTTCGCAGCATCACCCACAAGCTACGTTCTGCCAACGTAGCTGAAGCTGACAAGGTTACTTATGTTGCCTATCACCTCGAAGGCCCTGCTAGCCTTTGGTGGGAAAACTTCGAAGCTATGCGCCCGGTCGGCCAAATCACTACTTGGGCTGAATTCAGTGAGGCTTTCCGTGAGCATCACATTCCGGAAGGTCTCATGGATCGCAAGAGGGAGGAGTTCTATAACTTCACCCAAGGAAGACTGACTGTGGATGCATATAGTCATGAATTTGGGAGTCTGGCACGCTATGCCCCTGAAGAGGTTTCTACTGGCGCTAAGAAGCAGGCAAGGTTCCGCAAGGGACTTAGCCCTGAGCTTCGCCGCGATCTCCGTCTGCACGAGTGCACATCCTTTCAGAAGTTGGTTAATAAAGCCATCAGTGCTGAGACAGGCCAGACTGATTATGACGCTTCACGCAAGCATTCCCGTGATTTTGGCTCTTCATCCGGCTCTGGAGCTCAGAAGCGCCGGGTGTGGATTCCAAGCACGGCACTGCCACCTAGGTTCATCCCGAGGCCATCCTTTGAGGTGCCTCGTCCCAACCAGCAATTTGCACCGCCCAAGCCCTATGGTGGCCCCGCTGCTAATGCTGCTCCACGCCCCAATGTGGTGACATGCTTCAAGTGTGGAGAGCCGGGTCACTATAGTCGAGAGTGCCCCCAGAACAACCCCAATCAAGCTGGAAAGTCCGTTTGCCGTGGTAAGCCCGTGGGGAAGACTTTCTACGCCAAGCCGGCCACCACTGCCCGTGGCCATGTCAATTATGTTTCAGCCGAGGAGGCTCATGAGGATCCTAACGTCGTCCTTGGTACGCTCCTTGTTAACTGCCATCCGGCATATGTTCTTTTCGATACTAGAGCATCTCATTCATTCATATCCGAGAACTATGCTCGACTGCATAACACGACATTCTGTGACATGTCCTCTACCATGGAAATTCAAACCCCTGGCTCTAGATGGCAAACTTCTAGAGTAAGCCATGGGAACGAAATTCTTGTCGACAGACTTGTCTTCCTTGCATCCTTAATAGCTCTCAAGTCCTTCGACATAAACATCATCTTGGGTATGGACTGGATGTCAGCTCATTATGCTAAGATCAATTGTGCCACTAGGACCGTTCAACTTACTCACCCCTCGGGCAAGACAGTTAACGTCTTAACTCAAGTGGCCAAGCGCCAGCTTTACTCTCTAAATGCCAACCCTCTTCCAGACCTTGAGGATGTTTCGGTAGTCCGAGATTTTCCGGATGTCTTTCCAGAAGAACTGCCAGGTGTTCCACCCGACAGGGATGTTGAGTTTGTGATAGACCTTGTTCCAGGAACCGTTCCAATTTCTAGAAGACCCTATAAGATGGCACCCCTAGAACTAGCCGAGCTTAAGAACCAACTCGATGAGTCCTTGAACAAGGGTTTCATCCATCCTAGTTCCTCTCCTTGGGCTTGCCCCGTCCTCTGTTGGAAATATGCCCTAGAGGCAATAATAAATTGATTATTATTATATTTCCTTGTTCATGATAATCGTTTATTATCCATGCTAGAATTGTATTGATAGGAAACTCAGATACATGTGTGGATACATAGACAACACCATGTCCCTAGTAAGCCTCTAGTGGACTAGCTCGTTGATCAATAGATGGTTACGGTTTCCTGACCATGGACATTGGATGTCGTTGATAACGGGATCACATCATTAGGAGAATGATGTGATGGACAAGATCCAATCCTAAGCCTAGCACAAGATCATGTAGTTTGTATGCTAAAGCTTTTCTAATGTCAAGTATCATTTCCTTAGACCATGAGATTGTGCAACTCCCGGATACCGTAGGAGTGCTTTGGGTGTGCCAAACGTCACAACGTAACTGAGTGGCTATAAAGGTACACTACGGGTATCTCCGAAAGTGTCTGTTGGGTTGGCACGAATCGAGACTGGGATTTGTCACTCCGTGTGACGGAGAGGTATCTCTGGGCCCACTCGGTAGGACATCATCATAATGTGCACAATGTGATCAAGGAGTTTATCACGGGATGATGTGTTACGGAACGAGTAAAGAGACTTGCCGGTAACGAGATTGAACAAGGTATCGGGATACCGACGATCGAATCTCGGGCAAGTATCGTACCGATAGACAAAGGGAATTGTATACGGGATTGATTAAGTCCTTGACATCATGGTTCATCCGATGAGATCATCGTGGAGCATGTGGGAGCCAACATGGGTATCCAGATCCCGCTGTTGGTTATTGACCGGAGAACGTCTCGGTCATGTCTGCATGGTTCCCGAACCCGTAGGGTCTACACACTTAAGGTTCGGTGACACTAGGGTTATAAAGGAAGTTTGTATGCGGTAACCCAAAAGTTGTTCGGAGTCCCGGATGAGATCCCGGACGTCACGAGGAGTTCCGGAATGGTCCGGAGGTAAAGATTTATATATAGGAAGTCCTATTTCGGCCATCGGGACAAGTTTCGGGGTCATCGGTATTGTACCGGGACCACCGGAAGGGTCCCGGGGGCCCACCGGGTGGGGCCACTTATCCCGGAGGGTCCCATGGGCTGAAGTGGGAAGGGATCCAGCCCAAAGTGGGCTGGGGCGCCACTTTCCCCTAGGGCCCATGCGCCTAGTGTGGGGGAAACCCTAAAGGAAGAGTCCCAGAAGGGGAAGGCACCTCCTAGGTGCCTTGGGGAGGAGGGATTCCTCCCTTGGCCGCCGCCCCCCTAGGAGATTGGATCTCCTAGGGCCGGCGCCCCCCCCTTGGGCTCCCTATATATAGTGGGGAAGGAGGGCCTCTCAAGACACACCTTTTGCCTTTGGTGCAGCCCTTCCCCTCTCCCAAGTCCTTCTCCTCTCCCGCGGTGCTTGGCGAAGCCCTGCAGGATTGCCATGCTCCTCCACCACCACCACGCCGTTGTGCTGCTGCTGGATGGAGTCTTCCTCAACCTTCCCTCTCTCCTTGCTGGATCAAGGCGTGGGAGACATCATCGGGCTGTACGTGTGTTGAACGCGGAGGTGCCCTCCGTTCGGCACTAGGATCTCCGGTGATTTGGATCACGACGAGTACGACTCCATCAACCCCGTTCTCTTGAACGCTTCCGCTTAGCGATCTACAAGGGTATGTAGATGCACTCTCCTTCCCCTCGTTGCTGGTTTCTCCATAGATAGATCTTGGTGACACGTAGGAAAATTTTGAATTTCTGCTACGTTCCCCAACAGTGGTATCAGAGCTAGGTCTATTGCGTAGATTCTATGCACGAGTAGAACACAAAGTAGTTGTGGGCGTTGATTTTGTTCAATATGCTTACCGTTACTAGTCCAATCTTGTTTCGACGGTATTGTGGGATGAAGCGGCCCGGACCGACCTTACACGTACTCTTACGTGAGACAGGTTCCACCGACTTACATGCACTAGTTGCATAAGGTGGCTAGCGGGTGCCAGTCTCTCCCACTTTACTCGGATCGGATTCGATGAAAAGGGTCCTTATGAAGGGTAAATAGCAATTGGCATATCACGTTGTGGTCTTTGCGTAGGTAAGAAACGTTCTTGCTAGAAACCCATAGCAGCCACGTAAAACATGCAAACAACAATTAGAGGACGTCTAACTTGTTTTTGCAGGGTATGCTATGTGATGTGATATGGCCAAAAGGATGTGATGAATGATATATGTGATGTATGAGATTGATCATGTTCTTGTAATAGGAATCACGACTTGCATGTCGATGAGTATGACAACCGGCAGGAGCCATAGGAGTTGTCTTTATTTATTTATGACCTACGTGTCAACTTAAACGTCATGTAATTACTTTACTTTATTGCTAAAGCGTTAGCCATAGTAGTAGAAGTAATAGATGACGAGACAACTTCAAGAAGACACGATGATGGAGATCATGATGATGGAGATCATGGTGTCATGCCGGTGACGATGATGATCATGGAGCCCCGAAGATGGAGATCAAAAGGAGCAATATGATATTGGCCATATCATGTCACTATTTGATTGCATATGATGTTTATCATGTTTATACATCTTATTTGCTTAGAACGACGGTAGTAAATAAGATGATCCCTCATTAAAATTTCAAGAAAGTGTTTCCCCTAACTGTGCACCATTGCGAAAGTTCGTCGTTTCGAAGCACCACGTGATGATCGGGTGTGATAGATTCTTACGTTCACATACA
>NW_024116941.1:0-12458 GCF_003073215.2 Triticum urartu
TGGCGCGACACCGCCCGCCCCCCCACCCTCCCCCTCCACCACTAGCTGCAGCAGCAGATCCACCGGTCCTGCGCCAGGGACGGGACGAGGAGGCACAAATCCAAGTTCCGGCGGAGCCTATGAAGCATCCGCGGTGGCGGGCGGGTGCCGACGGGGGTGGAAAGGGCGGGCCAGCGCAGATGCGACGTAGGAGTGGAGGGGGGAGGCAGTGAAGGAGGGACGTGGCTTTTATGCAGATGCCGAGCGATAGAGTAAATATAAGGAGAAGTTTGGGGCCGCGGTAAAATTTATAGCCCTTACACCGGATTGGGGGTAGGTGCCGGTTAGTGGAGTAAAAATGCTCTAACGGGCTATAGAGGATCGATTAGAAATGCTCTAAGAAGTACAGATAAATCTATTTTGTTCATCCGTTCTGTAAGAATATCTTCGGTTTTCCATTGTTGAGGATCCCCACCTGAAAGGTATGTGACCCCACCGCAACATGTGTATCGCCATGATATGCGAATGGAGTACAAAGAAAATGGAAATCGTACTCTTTCTAAACATGACCCAGTGTCACCAATCTTGGCGCAGATCGATGGCACAGCACCTGCGTGCCACAAATCCCCTCCCTTAGTAGACGAAGAAGTTGTGGAAGTAAAATCTTGAGAAGGTAGTGGCTAGTCGTGTCCTCATCACAAGAAAAAGGAGGCACGAACATGTTCAAGTGCATTGTTTGTCTCAGATTAGGGCAATGGAACAAGGGACAAAATTACGAATTAGGGCAGTGGAACAAGGGACAAAATTACGAATTATGGCAAACACCCTACATGATACAACATTGGATTAAAAAGAGCTTCGAACACAAGCACAATGAATCATATCCGCTCGTTATACATTATAGTACATGCTAGTAGAACAAATCTGTGCCGTTGTTGATCCTCATCGCCGCATAGATATACTACCTTGATATACTAATCCTTGCGAGTTTCTCGGGTTCAGATAGCCTGGAAGACCGGCAGCCTGGTCCTACTCCTAGGGCTGGGACCATAGAGCACCCTGTCCGCCTTGATCGACTGCTGGGGCGTCAGCTGCCATGGCTCCTTTTGTTGGCTTGATGCCGCCGAGATAGCATTTTCACCCACAGTTGTCTTGGGCAGTGCGTAAAAGAGACCGAGGGCCACCCGCTGCAACTGGCCGTCGAAGAAGCCGTGGTAGTACGAGGCCACCCCGTTCCCCCAGACCGGCAGTGACCACGGAGAAGAGGGTAGATGGACGTGCCGCCGTAGACATAGCGATGTCCGCCGCTGGTGTCCTTGCTGAAGATCTGCAGCGCTTGCCGGGAATAATAGGAGCTCAGGTCGTAGCCGGTGGTAGTGTTCTGGTAAGGAGGCACGAAGATGCATGGGCAGCGATGACGGAGGGGAGGGGAAGATCTTGTAGTCGTCCATAGCCTGCTAATGCACGTATCGAAAGCTATCGGATCAATGGAAGGGAGCACCTTAACCTAATCTGCTGCACGTACGTACTATGCGTCGTGAGGATATATATAAGAAAGAGCCAAACATAGATCGCCGGTGGTGTGTACGGTTTAGGGTGTGCTTGTTTGGGCTCTTTTTAGGAGCTCCACACATGCCTCCTTCGAAGCGCTCCTCGAAATCGCACCTGAAAAAACGAGCTTCTCGCAGCCGCGGCTGGCTGCTATAACCCAAAGACGATTTTGAACCCACACCAAAGTACATTATAACTGCAAAATTGCCTCGGTACCGGTTCGTCTATTTTCATCAGTCCCCACCTCACCGATGCCTCGGCCGCTGCTTCTCCCTATGCAAAGCACGCACGGCGGTGGCGGATGCGTGGGGAGCTCCTATACAACGTTGTAAGCACCGGCTCGTGTCGCTGGCGCCCACACGGACACGAACAGGGCCGGCCCAGCAAGCTCATGGGAAAGAAGCAAAAAACGAAGGAAAAGAAATACAAGGATTATTCATGGGAAGCGAGAGTCAAACCCAGCACGCCCAAATAAATGCCCACAATGATTAACCACTAGACTAACCTCATTCTACTGATTAACTCAGGAAAACACAGCTCTTTAATCTTTCGTAAGTACAAACATTAAACATATACTAGTATTTATACCCCCTAAAAATTCTTTGAATAAAGAGAACATAATTTCAAAAGCCATTCATATAATCCATGAATTTAAAGGAAAAGTTCACAAAAATGGAAAAAGTTCATGAATTCGAAAAGAAATTCATCAAATTTTAGAAAGTTCATCGAATTTGGAAAAAAAGATCATCAAATTTAAAAAAATGTTCATAGGATCTCAGAAAAAAATTCATCATTTTAAAAAAAATCATTGAATTTGAAAAAAGTTCAACAATTTATAAAAAAGTTCATCGATTTCACAAAAAGTTAACTAATTTAAAGAAAAACTTGAATAATTTTAAAAAACCACGCAATAATGAAAACAAAAAGATGAGGGAAAAAAGAAAAAGAATAAACCGACCTGAAGAACGAAACAACAAGTAAAAATAAACTAAACCTACACTCGCGGGTGGATAGACACGAGCGCTTTCAACAAAAGTGTTGCGTGTTGGAACCCCCATCCCAGCACTCATTTCTGACCTTTCGCAAAACAAGAAGAACAGGAAGGAATAGAATGGGCGGGCCCAGTTTGGACTGCTGCAGGCGCCCGTTTGCAGATTGCACTGTAACGGGCAAACTGTGGCAACTCGCTATATGACGCTCACTGCGGCAACTCGCTGAAACGCCCAGGAACGAATGCCAGCGAACGATATGGGCCGGCCCCTTTCGTGTCGCGTTTCGCCCGTTCTATTGGTTTTTTCGTTTTTTCCTGTTTCTTTCTTTCTTGCTTTTTCTTTATCAAGTTTTCCCCCTTTTTTCGGTTTCTGTCTCTTTTCCTTTTTCATGTTTTTTCCATTTCTCTTTTTCATTTTTTTATTTTTAGAAAAAATTTTAACTCGAAATTTTATAAAGTTCCATTTCTCAAAATTTATTCATAAACTATGAAAAATGTTCCATGTTTCAAAATATGATCAAATTTTCAAAAATGTTCATGGATTCAAATATTTATTCAGAAGTTGAAAAAATGTTTCTGCTTTTCTAATTATTTTCACAACTTCAGAAAATGTTCAGAAGTATAAAAATTGTTCCTGTTTTTCCAATTTTGTTCACAAAAAAATGTTAAAGACTTGAAAAATGATAGTTTTCGATTTTTTCCGATTTTTAAAAACTATTCCTGTTTTTCAAAATTTGTTCACGAACTCATAAAATATTCGAGTATTTCAAAAAATGTTCAGAGGTTTCCAAATTTGGTCAAAATTTGTAGAATTGTTCATTGTTTGAAAAAAAGTTCAGAATTTCCAAAAAATTCACAGTTTCAAAACAGATCACTTTCTACAAAAAATGTTCTCCCTTTTTGGATGAAGTTCGAAATTTCACTATTTGTTCGCATTGTTAAATAATATGTTTACAATTTGAAAAATAATCCTGATTTTCCAAATTTGTTCACAATTGTTCTGGATTTTAAAAAGGTCTTAATGTCATCAAAAACTGTCCAAAAATACAAAAATTGTTCCGGTTTTTTCGATTTTGTTCACACATGAAAAAAGTTTGAGAATTGAAAAAATGATCATTTTTTGAATTTTTCGGAATTTGAAACTTATACAAAAATTTTAAATTTTGTTCACAAACTCAAAAAATGGTTGAGTATATCAAAAAATGGTCAGAGGTCTCCGATTTATTCAGAATTATCAAAAAATTCATAGTTTCATAAAATGATCACTTCCTACAAAAATAGTACGCTCGTTCTGGATGAAATTTGAAATTTCACTATTTGCTCGCATTGTTAAGTAATATGTTCACATTTTCAGGAAATCGCATTTCAGAAAACTACTTTAATATTGCGGAATTCATCCACATCTTTGACAAAATGTTCAGACTTCCAAACGGTACTTGGTTTTTGATTTTTTATCTAAAGTTTGCAAGAAAATTGTACAATTTTTTTGAAAAAGGTGTTTATATGTGGCGCTGTTGTTAGTTCTTATACTTTAGCGCTGCATTTACCAGTGCGTTGGTTAGCGACAGCGCTTTGTAACCCAGAGGTCTTCTGTTCGATTGCTGTTGCGGGCGTGCGTGAAGCGCCTGGCGCGATCCTATATGGCGCATAGGGTGCCCCCAACCACCGTGGCGCGTACCCCCGCAGCTCACCCGCATTCCTTATGGGCCGGCCCATGTGGGTCGCGAGTTCCCCCATCTTTTTTTTTTCTTTTTTCTTTTTTTCTTGTCTCCTTTCCCTTCCTTTGCTGTTTCTTTTTTTTTCCTCCTTACCTTTTCTCTTTCTTTTTGCAAATTTCTTTTCAAATTCACGAACTCTATTTTGTTCATCGAATTCAAAAAAAATCACATTAAAAAAATCTTCAACAATTCAAAAAATGTTAACCGAATTCAACTTTTTTTGTTCGCGGATTTCAAAAATGTTCAACCAAATTCATGATTTTTCACCAACCTAAAAAATTATTCATGAAATTCAAAATTTGTTCATCATTTTCAAAATATGTTCATCCAATTCAATTTTTTTGTTTGTCAGATTTCAAAAATGTTCAACAATATTCAATATTTGTCCACCAACCTAAAAAATGTTCATTAAATTCATTTTTTGTTCAGTATTTTCAAATATTGTTCATTGAATTCAATTTTTTTGTTCACCGGATTAAAAAAATGTTCACCAAAATTATAAATTATTCACTAATTTTAGAAAATGTTCATTAAATTTATATTTTGTTCATAATTTTCGAAAAATGTTCATCGAATTCAACTTTTTTGTTTGTTGGATTTAAAAAATGTTCACCAAATTCAAAATTTGTTCACTGATTTTCGAAAATGTTCATTAAATTCAAATTTTGTTCAGAATTTTCAAAAAATGTGCATCGAATTCAGTTTTTTTGTTCATCGGATTTAGACAATGTTCACCAAAATTCAAAAACCGTTCACTGATTTTAAAAAATGTTCATTAAATTCAAATTTTGTTCATCATTTCCAAAACTTGTTCATCGAATGAAATTTTTTGGTTCATCGGATTTAGAAAAAGGTCACAAAAAATGCAAAAAATGTTCACTGAGTTTAAAAATGTTCAGTAAATTTTATTTTTGTTTGTCATTTTCAAAAAATGTTCATCGAATTCAATTTTTAGTTTAGTTGATTTAAAAAATGTTCACCAAAAATAGAGAAATTGTTCACCGACCAAAACAAATGTTGATTAAATTCAAATTTTGGTCATCATTTAAAAAAAATACATAAAACTCAAAATTTGTACATAAAACAGAAAAATGTTCATACTTTTGAAGCGCAAATATTTTTTGAATTTAAAAAGTGTTTTTATGACAATTCAGAATTTTTTGGATTTTAGAAGCAATCCCGAATTATTTTTATTTAGATTAAAACAAAAACAGAAAATGAAAAAGGAAAAGTAAGAAAATAAAAAAAAATGGGAAAACCCGCCCAGCGCATGGGCTGGCCCAACTGGGCGCGCGGGGGGGCGGGGGGTGCATGCTACCGTGATTGGGGGGCGCCGCACGCGCCATATAGGAGGTCTCTAGTGGCAGGTCAGTGTGCGTACATGGTTTCTTTGCCTGTGTGCCAGTGTCGGGCCCATTGGTGTGCGGACTGTGGGGCCTGTATAGGGCTCATAAATTTAGGGGCCGCAAATTTTTTATGGGCCTATGTACATATTTCTTCCTGGGAGCTAGGCCGTAGGCCCGTCCATGAGGCAAAAACGAACATATTTGACCTGTTGGCGAAATCAATTTATGATCTGAACTGCCCTTGAAAAAAATTTCACAAACTGACTGTTTTGTGTGGCGCCTGACAGCCGGGCGCTGCACTACACTATGTAGCCCCTTGGTCTTAGGCACCGCACGGCCGGCCAGCGTGGCAGCCCAGGGCCAGGCGCAGCCCCACAGCTAGCCGTGCAACGCCTAAGAGCTAGGCGCCACACAGTATAATGTGTAGCGCCTAGCGCTTAGGCGCTACACATTGACTTAAGTCACATCGGGCTAGCCCTCCCCAGATAGTTCTTCCCTCTCCCAGGCAGTTCCTCTCTGTCAACAGAGAGCAGCGGTGGCGCCCCATTCGACCCCCCACACACCCCTCTTAGATCTGGAGATTTCAGCCGTGGAATCGATCTCTAATCCCTCCTACTTATGAGATGTTGAGTTTTGTAGATAATTATGAGATGTTGAGTTTTGTAGCTATATATATGAGATGTTGAGTTTTTTTAGATATATATGAGATGTTGAGTTTATTTGAAATATGAGATGTTGAGATGAACACATATGACATAGGAGATATATATGAGAATTTTTCAAATGAATATTGTAAATCACTTATTCATTGTGTGAGAAGGAGATGTTGAGATTCTTGTAGATGAATACATACGAGATGTTTAGATGAACACATATGAGATGTTTAGTGTATACTGATATTTGAGATGAATTCATATATGTTTACTGTTTGAACTTTGTAAGGATGATTTGCCTTCTCGACGATGCCTATGACACACAACACCGGGCCTACATGATGCACGAGAAGGGGATGGTAATAATGAGTAATCTCAATATTTTACAAATTTTCCTTTAGTTGAAATTGCGTGCCCTAAGAATTGTCATTACTCGTTTTTTGCAGAAGCTTGAACCTCTGAAGATTCGGCATCACGGGGTCTCTGGTGCTGCCATGCCCTACGATGAGCGATACACACCCTACATCCAGCAGGCAGGACTCCTCCCGTGGATTCAGTTGGTCAGTCGGTCCACGCCGAACCTCAACGCTCCACTGGTGTCCTCTCTTGCTGATCGGTGGAGGCCGGAGACGCACAGTTTCCATCTTCGGACTGGGGAGATGACCGTGACGCTCCAGGATGTCTCCTTGATCACCGGTCTTCCTATCGACGGGAGGCCTCTCTGTATGAGTACCAATTCTGATGGGTGGCGCCAGCAGATGATTGCTCTTATCGGTATGGCTCATACCGGGGCTGAGGCTGATGTAGAGGAGGGACAAGAGAAGAAGAAGAAGGAAAGGAAACCAGCCGGAGCTGCTTTCACGTGGATTCAAGCAAACTTTGCGCATTGCCCTGCGGATGCCACTGATGATGTGATCCAGACACATGCTCGTGTCTATATGTGGTAGGTTATCTCTAGGACTTTGTTTCCTGACGCCACATGCAAGAACCCTCCATGGATGTTCCTGAAGGCGTTGACCGTCTTCGATAGTAGATGGAGCTAGGGTTCAGCGACTCTTGCTTACTTGTGCCGACACGTAGTTGGTTTGTTTTGTTATCAATTCATTTCTTCATTAGCAATGCAACCTTGCTGTCAAGTTAACATTGTTTTCTTTTATATGCAACTGGACGATGTGTGTTGCAGGATCACAGATAGTGCATGCATTGGTGGTAATCTACTTCTACTTTCTGTATGGAGCCGAGAGTGTCTGCCTGTTGGACGCCCGCAGAGCGTCAAGTTTTATTCTTGGGATGAAGATGATGATTTACGACACCCACTTGGGCTTCCAAGTGGGATGTGGTATCCGAGATGACGAACGATGTCAATCTCATGTACCAAAAGTACATCGCCGAGTTGGACATGATTACGCCTGAGCAGGTAACAAGGACATTACATCAGTCATTTCTCATGCTTGCCTGAAAACTTGTCATCAATATTGCGTTGTTGTCCTATTTCATAGATGGAATGGCAATCATATGGCGCCAATGACACAGTAGGGTTCATCGACGAGTTTGTCCTCAACCCGATGTGCTTGCAGGATAGGGATCTCTGGCTTATGTTGTGCCCACTGATATGCAACCGGGCGGTTGAGCTTCATTTGCCACATTGCGTGTATCGTCAGTTTGGTCTGTTCCAGCCTCACCTGTCGGCCTCTACCACCACCGCGGCCTCTACCACCACCACAGCCTCTACCACCACCACCATGGCCTCTACCATCACCACGGCCAAGACCATCACCACGACCTCTTCTAAGACCTAGTTGACTCCCTCTTTGTTGCCTAGTTCCTCGTTGACTTGGTTGATTTGATAGGTTTGGCACTTGGGCACTTGTTTGGCTACTACTTGGTTGACTTGGTTGGCTACCATTTGCTTGGCTTGTGCTTGCATTATTTTTCTTTGATCTCTTTCTTGGTTTGCTATAAGTTCTTGTGCTGTGTCCCCCATCATTGCACTCTCCACAACGGGATTGCTCACGAGGCTCTTGGAATTGGCTGGTGCCAGATTCTCGACCGCCACCACGGCCCCATCCGTCCATGTCACCTCTAAGACGCTTTGTCTTATGTCTTCCTCGTCTAATGACCTTCAATTCCGGGTCCGGTCATAGTTGAACTCCATGATACTCCGGCCATTGTGATTGGTCCAAGTATGGCTGACACCGGGGAGCCCCTGTATTCTTTACCGTCATGATTGACTCGGACTCCCGCACGGTAAGAGGGTGATTGACGTCCACATTCCTAGCACGAGATGTGTTTAACAAGTGTGAGCATGGGAGATGAAGCAACGATGGCCTGATGCAAGTGCAATCACACCATGTTAGGGAGACCTTGAAAGCCCGGCCTCCGTGTTGGTGGACATCGTTTGTGGTTCCTCTAGGCTCTTTCACTTCATACATCCAATCGTTGTCGTCATATAGTACAACTTCTTGGGAGTCTGCCTTCTGTGATTGAAATTCCAACCATTCTTCAACCTTGGTGGGAAATTGTACTTGTGCTTTTCCTTGTTCTCATCAGCAATCTGTTTATCCGTCTCCATTGATTACTTTAAAAAGTACGCATTTATCTTGTCAAATGTGTATTGAACTATTGCCATCACAGGTAATGCACGTACACCCTTGAGCACCTTATTGAAGCATTCTGCCATGTTGCTTGTCATTTGACTGTACCTTCGGCCATCTTCATCGAAAGAACGTGCCCACTTATTCCTTTCTACAATGTTCTTATTGAGAAAGTCAAGACCACCGGGATCAAGTTTCTTGTGTATGAGCAATGCATTGTACAAGTTGGCGAACCACTTGTCGGAGAAAGCGAGACAACAATCTTGAAGATCATCGGCCAACTCCTTGATACCACATGCCCTATAAAAGTTTGCACAAAAGTACCTCATGCACCATTGATGGTGCAACTTTACATGTCCAGGAATGTCAACCAGCACCACGTTTAGAATTCTTGGATGGCGATCCGATATGACACAAATTTTCCTTTCAGCCCGTAATACCCTTGTTCTCAATTGATGCAAAAACCACTCCCAGTTATCATTGTTCTCCACCTCAACCAAAGAGAAAGCTAAAGGCAACACCCGGTTATTGGCATCACTTGCTATTGCAACCAATATAGTGCCCTTGTATTGTCTAGTCAAGAACGTGCCATCAATGGTGATGACGGGCCAACAATGCTCAAAAGCCCTCATGCATTGCTCAAAAGCCCAAAATGCACGACCAAATACTCGGACGGTCCTCCCATTGTGAATCAATGTTTGGTGCCCATGAGCCTCGACCACGTGAACCATGAATGGGTTTGTGGCGGCCATAGCTAACAACAACCTAGGGAGTCGGCTGTATGCTTCCTCCCAACTGCCATACAACATCTTGAATGCGGTTTGCTTCGCCTTCCATGCCTTGCCGTACATCACCTTGTAATGAAAGATGGCTTTCACAAGGTCAATGACACTCTTATGCTCATTGTTGGAACTGTGGAAATTTGGTTGGAAAACCTGTAAGTGATGGACTCGGACGTGAGTTGTCTGTGTTCTTGGGACACAAGCTTGCAATCCGCATTCTTGTGTCGTCACATGTGACTTGGTACACAACATACTATGCGCCAAATGGGACCTCCTTTCCATGGCCTTGCACGCACAATCCATGGACATCTTGGCAGTTCACATTTAACCGTGCAACGCACAATCCATGGACATCTTGGCACTTCACATCCAACGTATCTATAATTTTTGATTCTTCCATGCTATTATATTATCTATTTTGGATGTTTAATGGGCTTTAATATGCTCTTTTATATTATTTTCGCAGAAAGGGAATAGCAAACGGAATGGAACCTTCGCGATGATCTTTCTTGGACCAAAAGCAAACCAGGAGACTTGGAGTGGAAGTCTGGAACTCCGTGAGGCCGCCACGAGGCAGGAGGGCGCGCCCAGGGGGGGAGGCGCGCCCCCACCCTTATACCCTAGAAACATCAGGGGGAGCCACGAAACCACTTTTCCACCGCCGCAACCTTCTATACCCGTGAGATCTCATCTTGGGGCCATTTTCGGCGATCTGTCGGAGGGGGAATCGATCACGGAGGGCTTCTACATCAACACCATAGCCTCTCCGATGAAGCGTGAGTAGTTTACCAGAGACCTACGGGTCCATAGTTATTAGCTAGATGGCTTCTTCTCTCTCGTTGATCTTCAATACAAAGTTCTCCTCGATGTTCTTGGAGATCTATTCGATGTAATACTCTTTTGCGGTGTGTTTACCGAGATCCGATGAATTGTGGGTTTATGAACTTGATTATCTATGAATATTATTTGGTTCTTCTCTGAATTCTTATATGCATGATTTGATATCTTTGCAAGTCTCTTCGAATTATCAGTTTAGTTTGGCCTACTAGATTGATCTTTCTTGCAATGGGAGAAGTATTAGCTCTGGGTTCAATCTTCCGGTGTTGTTTCCCAATGAAAGTAGGGGCAACAAGGCACGTATTGTATTGTTGCTATCGAGGATAAAAAGATGGGGCTTATGTCATATTGCTTGAGTTTATCCCTCTACATCATGTCATCTTGCCTAATATGTTACTCTGTTCTTATGAACTTAATACTCTAGATGCATGCTGGATAGCGGTCGATGTGTGGAGTAATACTAGTAGATGCAGAATCGTTTTAATCTACTTGACATGGATGTGATGCCTATATTCATGATCATTGCCTTAGATGTCTTCATAACTATGCACTTTTCTATCAATTGCTCGGCAGTAGTTTGTTCACCCACCGTAATACATGCTATCATGAGAGAAGCCAGTAGTGAAACCTATGGGCCCCGGGTCTCTTTCTTATTATATTGCATCTCTTTTATTATCACATCTCGTTTACTATTTTGCAATCTTTACTTTCCAATCCATACAACAAAATACCAAAAATATTTATCTTACTGTCTCTATCAGATCTCACTTTCGCAAGTGACCGTGAAGGGATTGACAACCCCTTTATTGCGTTGGTTGCGAGGTTCTTGATTGTTTGTGCAGGTACTAGGTGACTTGTGTGTTGTCTCCTACTGGATTGATACCTTGGTTCTCAAAAACTGAGTGAAATACTTACGCTACTTTGTTGCATCACCCTTTCCTCTTCAAGGGAAAACCAACGCATGCTCAAGAGGTAGCAAGAAGGATTTCTGGCGCCGTTGCCGGGGAGATCTATGCCCAGTTAAGACATACCAAGTACCCATCATAAACTCTTCTCCCTCGCATTACATTATTTGGCATTTGCCTCTCGTTTTCCTCTCCCCCACTTCACCTTTGCCATTTTATTCGCCCTCCTCCATTCATCTCTTTTCGCTTGCTTCTTGTGTGCTTGTGTGTTGGATTGAATTGTCTGTCACGATGGCTCAAGATAATACTAAATTGTGTGACTTTTCCAATACCAACAACAATGATTTTATTAGCACTCTGATTGCTCCTACTATCGATGTTGAATCTTGTGAAATTAATACCGCTTTGTTGAATCTTGTTATGAAAGATCAATTTTCTGGCCTTCCTAGTGAAGATGCCGCTACCCATCTAAACAACTTTGTTGATTTGTGTGATATGCAAAAGAAGAAAGATGTGGATAATGATATTGTTAAATTGAAGCTATTTACTTTTTCGCTTAGAGATCATGCTAAAACTTGGTTCTCTTCTTTGCCTAAAAATAGTATTGATTCATGGAATAAGTGCAAAGATGCTTTTATCTCTAAGTATTTTCATCCTGCTAAAATTATCTCCCTTAGGAACGATATTATGAATTTTAAACAACTTGATCATGAGCATGTTGTACAAGCTTCGGAGAGGATGAAATTAATGATACGTAATTGCCCTACTCATGGTTTGAAATTGTGGATGATTATACAAAAAATTTATGCCGAGTTGAATTTTTCTTCTAGAAATCTTTTAGATTCGGCCGCGGGAGGCACTTTTATGGAAATCACTTTAGGATAAGCTACTAAACTCCTGGATAATATTATGGTCAATTATTCTCAATGGCACACCGAAAGATCCACTACACTACAAAAAAATACACTTCCGTGATGATACGTGCTTGTCACAGTAGGTCACTTTTTTTGTCATGCATGTACATCCATGACAAATTTATGACAGAATCAAGATAGTCATACCTGTGCTGTCGTAGAAGTGTTCCATGACATTACCAAAATTA
>NW_024116942.1:0-13720 GCF_003073215.2 Triticum urartu
TGTGGGCCCACATGGCCGCCGAAACGAAGGGCATCAAGGCAGAGGTTTTTCCCCTGCTGGGGTGGGGTGCGCTGGCCGCTGGGTCGAGTGAAAAAATGTCAGGAACCTGACCTTGGGTAGTGCTAGTGACTTTAGTCCCACCTTGGATATGGGAGGAGGCTAAGAGCTCCTTATAAGGGAGAGTGCCACATTCCCTTCAGGCCGGTCTTTTGGGATGTAGTGGGCTCTTTGCTTATACTGGAGTGTCCGATGCGCACCGAAATCGTCCGAACATATGCCAATGGACCGGGAGCTGAGCCTAGGCTGCTAACAAGTGGTACCAGGGCTGGGCCCCACGCCATCCTAAGGGGGCTTCTCTAGGGGGGTGGGGTGTCAGGAACCTGACCTTGGGTAGTGCTAGTGACTTTAGTCTCACCTTGAATATAGGAGGAGGTTAGGAGCTCCTTATAAGGGAGAGTGCCATATTCGCTTCAGGCCGGTCTTTTGAGATGTAATGGGCTCTTCACTTGTACTGAAGTATTCGATGCGCACCGAAAATGTCCGAACATATACCAGGAGCTGGGCCCAGGCTGCTAACAAAAAATGGCTAGACAGTCGACGTCACGGGGCTCCACGTACCACTTGTAGTCAAAGTACGAGCTTATCGTCACCTCCAGCAATCAGCAGCCACCCGAAGCCTTCTTTGCCCCAAATCTTCGGCAATAGCCAGTGCATTCCGGCAAGCAATTGCCTCCATCGTTGTCGGATCGGTGAAGCCAGCGTCGATTACGCGGGACGCTCCCAAGAAGCTGCCGTCCGCCGCCACCGCCCCTCGAGCCTGCTTCTTCGCAGGAGAGCATCGACATTGACCTTGACACAGCCCATAGGGGGCGGGATCCACTTCGGCCGGCTCGCACGAGCAGCAGGTACCAATTCGTTGCCCCTCTTCTGTGATGCAGTTGATTGTTCTTATAGAAATCGCTGAACCAATCCGTAAGTTGACATTGGACTTTGATATGCCTCTTCCGTGGATCGCTGAACCAATCCCACATCATGACTACTATTTTCACAAACTCTTCCTGCAACAGTGAGTCGATTAGATTGAAGATCAACTGTTTAGCATCGGTATCTTGTGTGCACGCAAGATGTTTGACAATATGCTCCTCTGCCGGGACATCATACACTCCAGGAGTGCAATATGACGGCAAGTCTTTAATGACGTCAGCATTACACTATGTAATGATTTTACTATGTCGTCCAAATATCTACCTAAAAAGAAAACTGTCATCAATATTTTCCGGTATTTTTTCTTCTGTTTTTTAGCATTACTTTGATGCATATGATTTTTTATCCATAATAAAAAGGTGAACTATGGATATATCTTTTGTTCCGTGATCAGAATTTTTAGTTCACTATAGTCACGAATTTCTTTTGCTGAATTTGGCCATCTTTTCGTTCAGCAGTTACATTTTTTTTGTTTAACATAGTCAAATCTTTGGTGTGTTGCAATCACGTGTTGAAAAATGTTTTGTTCACTGCAGTAAAATGTTTGCTTATTCTAAATTGTCTATTTGTTGTATTCAATATTCGGTTCATAAAAACAGAAACGTGTGGTTTTCTCTTAAAAAACACAAACATGTGGTTCCAACATGTGTCGTAAAAAATAAGTATTTTCAGAAATTTCACTTTTGGGAGGCTTGTATGCAATCTAGCAAGCAACAACCGTAGCCAACTTGTTTTTTTTTCGAAAAGGGGGAGATCCCTAGCCTTTGCATCAGAACGATGCATACGGCCACATTTATTAATAAGCAAATAAGTTCATCACATGTCTTGAAGTCTCAAACAAACGAACCCAAAAAATGCTCACAAAGAGCGGAAGAGTAAAAGTAAAACCACAACCGGCTGGCAAAATAAAGATTGGAAAACTAATGGCCTATCATATTACATAACCGCCATCCAAACCGGTTGAAAATAACCCGTTCTACCATCTCCCATCGGATAAATCCAGTAACCAAACGCTCCCTGGCCTCCGTCGGAGTGAGTAGCGACCACATACGGATCAATGCAGTGGCTCGGAAGATAAACTGCAAAAAATGAGTATTTGTTGTTCTGTTAAAAACCAAATCATTTCTGCAGTTCCAGACTGCCCATAATAAAGCACATACTCCTACACGAATGTGTCTTGCTGTTATGGAATCTATCCCGTCAAGCCACGTCTCAAATAATGTGTTGATAATATTCGGAGGAGTAATATTAAAAGCTATGTGAACAGTCCGCCATAAATTTTTTGCCAACGGGCAGTCAAGAAAGAGGTGTTTGATGGATTCATCCCGGTCACAAAAACTACATTTTTTAGATCCAGTCGAGTTGCGTTTTGCCAAGTTGTCCTTAGTTAAAATGACTTGTTTGTGTACAAACCACATAAACACTTTAACTCTCAAAGGTACTTTGACATTCCAGACATGTTTCGAACTAGGAATAGAGCTAGCGTTGATAACATCCAGATACATGGATTTAATCGTAAACTCTCCATTCCTAGTTAGCTTCTAGCACAACTGATCTGGTTGTTGAGAAAGCTGCACATCCATCAATCGTCTCACCAGATGAAGCCAAGCTTCCCAAGGGTTTCCGGCTAGCGTTCTCCTGAAGTGGACATTGAGAGGAGTGGACTGAAGTACTGTCGCAACGAAGGCGTCTCTCCGTTGAACAATGCTATAAAGAGAAGGATATTGAAGCGCGAGAGGTGTTTCCCCTAGCCATGTATCCTCCCAAAATCTCGTAGAGGTACCGATTTCGACTATAAACTTTGTCCTATTGAAAAAAACTGATTTAACTCTCATCAGTCCTTTCCAAAAAGGCGAGTCCGTCGACTTCACTGTCACCTGGGACAAAGTTTTGGAATGAAGGTACTTATTACGGAGAATATGTGCCCATGTGGCCTCCGTCTCTACAGATAGCTTATACAGCCACTTGCTGAGAAGACATCTGTTATTCACCTCGAGATTTTCGATACCTAGGCCCCCTTGGTCTTTCGGTCGACAAATAATATCCCATTTAGCAAGTCTATATTTTCTCTTCAGATCATCACCCTGCCAGAAGAAGTGGGAATGATAGAAGTCTAGTCTTTTCCGAACTCCAACTGGTACCTCGAAAAAAGACAAGAGAAACATGGGCATACTCGTGAGAATCGAATTAATGAGAATTAACCGGCCCCTGTATGACATTAGCTTGCCCTTCCAGCAGCTCAGTTTCTTCTCAAATCGATCCTCAATGCACTTCCATTCTCCGTTTGTTAGCTTACGATGGTGAATTGGTATATCCAAATACGTGAAAGGTAAGGCCCCCAATTCATACCCGAACAATTGTTTGTACGCCTCTTGTTCCTTATTGGCTCTACCAAAACAGAACAATTCACTTTTGTGAAAGTTAATCTTTAACCCGGTCAATTGTTCGAATAAGCATAACAACAACTTCATGTTTCTCGCTTTTGCCAGGTCATGCTCCATGAAGATGATAGTATCATTGGCGTACTGTAGGATAGACACACCTCCATCAACTAGATGAGGTACCAGGCCACCTACTTGACCAGCATCCTTAGCCCTTCCTATTAGAATCGTCAACATGTCGACTACTATGTTGAACAGAATAGGTGACATCGGATCTCCTTGTTTCAGGCCCTTATGTGTTTGGAAGTAGTGACCTATGTCGTCATTCACTTTAATTCCAACACTCTTTTTGCGTGAACGATTCTACCTGGCGATCAAAACCTTTCATGCGCAAGGCCTGTTGAAGAAATGGCCATTTGACTTTATCGTACGCTTTCTCAAAATCCACTTTGAAAACAACCCCGTCTAGTTTTTTCGTGTGAATTTCATGGAGCGTTTCTAAAAAACATTTATATAATATAAAAAACATTATATGAGGTTGAGGTTGGTTTATGAAGAAAGAGATAAATTATTAAGCCAGATAATTATTGGACACACGAAATGGAAAATAATATAAATAGGAAATGAGGCTCCAGTTACATTTGTTGCTATAATATCGACAATGTTGTCTCACAAATCAGGATGCTAATGAAATACAAAAACAATTTGGAGTTATAAGATACACAAGTTTGAGGGAAGAGAATAGGTATACTGATCCATCAGAATATGAATTCGGTATGAGATGCCTATGTTTTCCGAATTCGGTATGACATACTTAGCATCTCCTCTCTTGCTGTGTTCAAATGGTCCCTTTTTATGTCGCCCCTAAGGAGAGCAACTATAGAAGACACCATATAAGCACTTAAACTATAAAAAGAACTACCATTTTAAAGGTTTATGGTCAAAAAATCCACTTTAGCAAACGCCCAATATCATCCTCAATCTGTAAAAAAAATTGGATGCACTCTAAAACACCTTCTTAAACTGTAAATGTGAGTTTTAAAACCAAAATTTAGGGTGCACTCTATATCTCCCAATGCATGAAGGGTGGGAAATTTACGACCAACCGCTCACCTCTCAACACCTTCTTCCCTTCCGGCCGACCGCTCCTCGCCAGGCTGCTGCCTACTCCGCCCATTTCATGCCACCAAACCATGTCCATACGCGAGCACCATGAGCGATGTCGGCCGGCCAACAAGTGGCAGCGGCAGCTGTCGAAGGCAGATTTGCGCGTGAGAGGTGTTAAGCTTCAAGCACTAGCCAATGCAACCACAAGTCTGAACTGATGAAAAGGGCTAGTGCAATCTACATATATTGTAACATCCCCTCTCACGTGTGATGGGGAAGACAAGTCAACACATGCAACCGGAAGAGAGTGACGGCGCGCGAAACTCACGTATGACTCAAGAGGCCACTATGTGGACACAAAGGGGGGGCTACTAGCATTTTTTAATAAATTGCGAAAGTCAGGATTTGAACTCAAGACCTTAGCTTTGATACCATGTTAAGCTTCATGCACTAGCCAACACAACCAAAAGTCCGAACTGATGGAAAGGGCCAGTGCAATCCACATATACTGTAACAAGAGGGAGCGGGGAAGAGGAATTGAGAGATGCCGCCCGTCGAGCAGCCGCTCGAGCCTCACTCACAGATGGCCATTGGCACGTAGGCCACTCCCTGCTGCTGCCCCCCCCCCCCCCCCCCTGGTCATTCCGGTGCGTCACCATCAATACCGGCTCCAAGATAGCGGTGGCGCACCATCCTCGACCGCAAGGCCACTGGCTTCACTCTGGCGCGGTGCCGCCACCTCCCAAGCTCTTATTCGTGCCACCAAACCATGTCCATATGCGGGGACCATGAGCGATGTTGGTCAATGAGTGGCAGGGGGAGGGGGAAGGCAGATTTGCGCGTGAGAGGGAGCGGGGAGGAAGAATTGAGAGATGCCGCCCTTCGAGCAGCCGCTCGACCCTCGCTCGCAGATGGCCATTGGCACATAGGCCACTCCCCGCTGCTCCCTCCCCTCCTCCCCTGTCGCTCCAGTGCATCACCATCAATACCGGCTCCAAGACAGCGGTGGCTCACCATCCTCGACCGCAAGGCCACTGGTTTCACTCCGGCGTGGTGCTGCCATCTCCCAAGCTCTTATTCGACCGAGGAAATCCGTCTAGGCGCATGCCAACAACTTGCCCTATCCTTTCTTCCCAGCGGGTGGCAGTAGCATGCAGTGGCCAGCTGTAACGAGGCAGGGTGGATCAGGGGCGGTGACGGACAAGACGAGGTAGAGCAAGAGGGTGGCGGCTCGAATTGGGTAGCGGAGCGCAGCAAGGAGACACTACCACAGGTGACGGTCCCTGGGCCCGTCAATGCGGCCCCGTCCATCACATATCTAGTAACCCATATATTACGGGCCCATATTTTCTGCCCGTCACATACATTAATTTTGGAGTTAATTACATCCATGATACATAAACGTGCTTGGAGATAACAGAATCATACATAATCTTGAAAATTAGTGAAAAGTGGTACACTAACTCAGATTCAGGTAACAAATTCATACAAAACTGTATGAATCAACCCACAGGCCATTGTTTATTTACAAAAAGAACCATGAAGCTACATGAATTTGTACAACAAAGATCCTAGCCTTAAAATTCCCAAATCTACCGATGTGTTCGTCGCAGCAGAGGGCGGCTGCCGCTAGAGCCCAGCAGCGGTCAAGCACATCCACCAGCAGCAGCAGAAATAAGAAGAGGCAGCCCCGGAGGGTCATGCTGCACGACCCGCCCGCCGCGGAGGAGCCCTTCGATGGCGCCGCGATGGCGGGGTCTGGCGAGCCACGCAAGAGGTAGCCATCGGTGAGCGGCGATGGGAGAGAGAGCGGGGTGTGAAGAAGTCCCTCCAGCGGCGGCAATAGGAGACCGAGGCGGTCGTGCAACAAGAGTCAGGCGCCGCCCGGGCCACTGCAGTTCAGCGTGGTGGTGACCAGTGGGTACAATGAGATGTGGGTTTGGGCAGACCGGGAGGTCCTGCCTCGCTGGTGAGGTGTACGACCCGGATGTTTAGATCACCTGTGCGAGAAGCCACGAGTCGATAAGAAGGGAAAAAAGAAAAGAAAAAAGGAGGTACCCACTGCCTGGTGGGGCCTATGCAGTAGAGGAAATATACAGCCTTAGTTTTTGGATGTTTGACTTCGTGGTCCACTACTATTAGAGTCTCTAAAAAAATTCTAGGGTACACTGCAAAATCATTTTAGGGGCTTGAACTATTGGGTATCTGCTAGAGTTGTTTTTATAGATCTCATTCTTTGAGCCAGTTCTCACAAGAAAAAAAACTACTAGGTAGAATCAAATTCTGATGTATGCCCTGCTGATATTTTGACAACCCGGTTAAATACTTAAATAGTTAACCATTGTAAATAATTGTAATGCACTTGTTCGTTTGCTTTACTCGTATTCCTGGTTGTGTGATTGAGACATCCAATCAATGGTTTGAGACACTAACAACTGTAAGCTGAATCCTTTGGGCCTCTCCATTTGCGTAGTTTCCTATCATGATTTGCTAGTGCATGGTACATGTTTTGAAATCACCTCATCAACGCATCTAAGAAATAAGGAAAGTGCACTATTCTAGAATAGCCTCGGCATCCGCATCAAAATTCATGGAATTTTCTATTTTTGGTATAACATTTTTGTTTTCTGTTTTCTGATTTTTGAGTTAGTAGTAACTTTAACAAAAACGAAAACCATGTGCAAGTTTAAAAAGTTACACATAACTGTTAGAAAAAAAAATTGTTTTCAACTTTGGAAAGTTAATAGTAACATTCAAAACTTATGTTTAACTTTTTTAATAATTATGTATAACAGTGTAACTATGTTGACTGACAAATAAAGAGTTTTTCTTATTTCTCGGTTAACTGGGAGATAGATAGTAGACCCTAATGTTTTATGTCTTAGGGTAGTTTTGTATCTAAAGGGTACTTCATTTAAAAAAAATTAGGCTCAAAGTGAGTATGCCAACAATAAATTAATTAACGTGCCTAAGCTGCTGTGCAAGAATAGTATGCTAAGGGCACTCCAATGAGGCCATGGCAACGTCCCATAACTTGTGCCAACTCTGCAAAATCTTACGTGCATGAGAGAGAAATAAGAAAGAAAAGAGAGGTTGTATGTTAGATAACCAGCAATAATAACAAATATAAATTTCCCTTGCTCCTCTCATTGTAGGTGTGGTCTGAATAGAATACAAAATACAACAACAATTTATTGACAAACTTGCATAAAGATAATATGGTGGACACAACAACCTTTTTTTTGTAATTAATTAGAGTTCCACATTAAGAAAATAGCTAGCTGGACACTCTTAAGGCACAATGCAAAGTGGAGCACCTATACCCATGTTTTGCCCCCCCACCCCCCCTGTTTTATATTTACTCGTATTCCCAGTTGTGTGATTGAGACATCCAATCAATGGTTTGAGACACTTACAGTTGTACTCTCTTCGTTCCAAATTACTCGTCGCAGAAATGGATGTATCTAGAACTAAAATGCATCTAGATGCATCCATACTTGCGACAAGTAATTCGGAACGGAGGGAGTACAATTGTAAGCTGAATCCTTTAGGCCTCTCCATTTGCGTACATGTTCTGAAATCACCTCATGAATGCATAATATTTTCTATTTTGCTATTTCTTGGGCATCTAAGAAATAAGGAAAGTGCATTATTTTTAGGAATAGCCTCTGCATCCGCATCAAAATTCATGGAATTTTCTATTTTTGGTATAACATTTTTGTTTTCTGATTTTAGAGTTCTAGTAACTTTAGCAAAAACAAAAACCATGCGCAAGTTAAAAAAGTTACAAATAACTATTAGAAAAAATGTGTTTTCAACTTTGGAAAGTTAATAGTAACATTCAAAACTTATGAGTAACTTTTTTAATAATTATGTGTAACCATGTTGACTGACAAATAAAGAGTTTTTCTTATTTCTCAGTTAACTGAAAGATAGATAGTAGACCCTAATGTTTTATGTCTTAGGGTAATGTTGTATCTAAAGGGTACTTAATTTAATAAATTTTAGGCTCAAAGCGAGCATGCCAACAATAAATTAATTAACGTGCCTAAGCTGTTGTGTAAGAATAGTATGCTAAGGGCACTCCAATGAGGCCATGGCAACGTCCCGTAACTTATGCCAACTCTGCAAAATAGTTCGTGGATGAGAGAGAAATAAGAAAGAAAAGAGAGGTTGTATGTTAGACAACCAGCAATAATAACAAATATTATTATATTTTCCTTGCTCCTTCTCTCATTGTAGGTGTTGTCTTAATAGAAAAAAAAATACAACAACAATTTATTGGCAAACTTGCAAAAAGATAATATGGACACCACAACCTTTTTTCGAGTTCCACATGAAGAAAATGGCTAGCTCAACAACCAACCACCTGCTATACCCATGTAAGTATGTAATCTCCATGGTTCAGTTTTTTTTAATATAAAGGCAGTGGTAGTTTTCTCTCACTGTCATTCAAGGTTCAATAAAAATGCAAAGTTGGAGCATTTGGAAGGGCCTTAGAGCATCTCTAGCCGTTGGAGCCCTCAAGAATACCACCGAACCAAAAAAGTTGATGCCAAATGCTTCATCCGGCGAAATAGAAGTGCGTGGGGAGGGCATCTTCCCAGCCACACCCCACCCCAACCAAAAGTTTGTGAGGGAAATGATTAAGTGGGCCAAGAAAAAGGACATGTGGAGAGATACGATTCGCCGAAACTTCCGCCGGCGCCCCCAAGAGCCCCCCAACATGCTGGGTTTTGGTTGGGTTTGCCGGCGCTATTTTGACGTCCTGGGGCGCGCTGGGGCGTGGCCGGGCCATTTTTCGGCAAAAAGCACTGTCCGAGTCTCTTAGAATGATGGGTTACTTATCTTATAGGGATGATACAAACAGTGCTACTTTGGAATTTGCTCGTTCCTTTCTGCTATAAACAATTTGGCAAAACCTGAAGCAGAATTAGAGCGAAAGAAATTATGTCTGATGAGCATACACTTGGATTACAAAAGAACTAGAATGAGTAACAAAAGAACTAGAATGAGTACAACATCAGATGAACGATGTAATTCTATCCAAGATCAATCTTTGCTGAATTCGACGAAAGTCGCAGTGTATGCAATTACAACCTCCTTTTTGAGGGTCTTACGCATGAGGAATCTTTGAGATTCCCTAAAGACTTGGTGTTAAGATCGTAGAAATGAGGGGATCGCACTAGACCACCAGCACCAAACCGACCATGGCGAAAGTTACCACGCACATGGGTTGTCGACAAACCACGTGCAGACTTTAGGGAAACTGGGAATAATCAAGACTTCTTCCTCTCTCAGTCATGGAAAATCTGCAGGCACACAACCATTAATTAATCAGTAGAGGTACATTTTTTGGATCACCACATGGTCATTCTGTAGCTTGCTAGCGACTTGATCCAGTGCATGTGCTCTGTAGCTCAGATCGGCATCAGCTGCAGAGGTGTGCTCGTCTTATACATGACAGCATCTCGTTGACGCCAGGAAGCCACACTCCGGCAGCTGCAGCGAATTTATGCAGGTCGAGGCTAGCTGAGATCCATGGCGTCGAGCAGGGCGATCTTGGCCATGGGCCTCCTTGCCGCCGTGCTGTCCCCCGCCTTGTCAAAGCGGTCGTTTATCTCCATGCCAGCCGACGTGAGTAGTCCTGTGACCCTGGCCAACGGCCTCTCCTACGGCTACCACGCCAACTCCTGCCCGCAGCTGCAAGACATCGTGTGGCCGATCGTGGAGAGCGCGGTCCTGGGTGAGGTGGCCATCGCCGCCGGCCTCCTCCGTATCTTCTTCCACGACTGCTTTCCTCAGGTAGGGGGAGACTCTTGATTCCACTTTGAACTGCTCGTTATTTGTGTGTTTCTGCTTCAGCCTAACCGGCGGCACTTCAGGGATGCGATGCGTCCGTCCTTCTGACGGGACCCAACAGCGAGCGGGACCTGCCGCCGAACCAGACGCTGCAGCCGCGTGCGATGCAGCTCATCGAGGACGTCCGCGTCAAGGTACACGCCGCCTGTGGCGCCACCGTCTCCTGCGCCGACATCATCGCCCTCGCCACCCGCGACGCCGTCTTCGTGGTACGTGCACACGTCGGTCGCTGCTGTTGTACTGTACAACGAAAGCATCTCCCTACCTCACTCGCGAAAGAACCTATGCAGGCCGGGGAAAGCGAAATGTTCTACTTCTACGACCTGCCGCTCGGCCGGTTTGACAGCCTCGAGCCGGCTAATAGCAGCGCCGTCTTCGACCTCCCGCAGTCCACTGCCGACGCCGACACGCTCATCAACGCCTTCAAGAGCCGCAATCTCGAGCCCATTGACCTCGTCGCGCTCTCTGGCGCGCACACCGTCGGGAAGGCGCACTGCAGCTCCTTCAACAACCGCTTCTCCGAGGACGCCGACTTCGCCAGGAGGCTCGCCGCCAACTGCTCCAGCGACCAGAACCGGCTGCAGGACCTCGACGTAGAAACCCCCATCGTGTTGGACAACCAGTACTTCAAAAACCTGATGGAGGGAAAGGGGGTGTTCACCTCCGACCAAGTGCTCATCAGCGACGGGCGCACCGACTGGGCGGTCAAAGGCCTCGCCGAGAACAAATGGTGGTTCTACAGCCAGTTCCGTGACTCCTTGGTGAAGCTGAGTCAGTACCAACCCGGAGGAAACGTGGGCGAGATCCGCCGCAACAGCTGCTTCGCGCCCAACGGACAGAGCATTCCCGCCACCGCCGGTGACGAGGGGTTCGCAGCCTCTGCTTGAGTTCACCGCTGACTACGGGATCGTCGTTTAGTTTGCTTGTAGTAAGAGTATAAGCTAGTGTGTGCTGTGCTTCGTTCAATCCTCTTTCGTGATGGCTCAGAACACGTTTGAAACAGTTGCACGGGGTTTGTTCCAATAAGACTGGTCGTAATGGAAGTATCATAACTAGTATCATGCATGCCAACTAGGCAATTTAGATGATGTGGCATAGAATTAAATGAAAAAAGAAAAGGTTGAGTATCATATTATGATATCGTATCATAATAAATGCTACACTACTATATGTCATGCATGACAATAAATAAAGTCATTTACGATACTACTATATAATACTATGAATTAGAGAGGTAGTATCATACACTAGTATCATATGCATGATACTAACTTATGATACTACCCATTACAAGCAGCCTAAGGTGGTGTTTGGTTCTCTAGAAGTAGGACTTTTTCTAGTCCCAACTAAAAAGTCTCTAGTCCCTAAAAAGTCTCTCCTTGTTGAGCTTATTAAATGACCATATTGCCCCTAGTATATAGGAAAATAACAATCAAATAACACCATGGGGTGGCGGGCCAATGGGTGCATTGAGGGGTATTGTTGGAAAAGTCTTCAAAAGTCCCAAAAAGACTCTCCTTGAGAGTCTTCTTCATTTAGTCTCAAATGCCTAGTTTAGTCCCTAAAAAGTCCCTCCCGTTTGATAAAAAAGTCTCTAAGAGGGACTTTTTCTAGTCCCTACATAAAAAAGTCCCTGAAAACAAACATCCCCTAATACTACACGGGCTTTTACAGGCTCTTTACATAATTTACCAAACAATAACTCTGCCCCCTCGGGGGTGGGCTCCGTTCCACCTCCTAATTCCAATAGCAAACGTCCATGTTGCCAAGTCCGTTGACACCGTGAACAATTCCTCCGTGGCATTGCTCGAGTTTGTTCACTCAGGTTTTGTTTTTGGTTTGCGCACCATGGAGAGATTATGTGGATGAACTATGTAATCTTGTTTCCGATCGAGATGTCCTGTTTTGATATAAACTTTTTGGTACTCGATGACTTGGATGTATTTTATCTTTACTCTTATAAAAATCTGAGTTGGTGATGATGGTGTGCCTGCCATCTTGCGATATAGGTTGTCAGATCTATTTTGCAAAAAGATACCCGTACCTCTCTTCACATTTGCAGATAAGCCCTTCCATCATTCATCCTTATCTCCCACAATCTCATTATTGAGCAATTAAAAAAGGAAGCCAATGTAGCACGCAAAGGAATCCCAATAGCCGACACGAAATGCTTGTTCTGTGGTAAGGCTGATGAGGACGGAGCACACGTGTTCATAAAATGCAAGTCAGCGAAGGAAGTGTGGAGGGACCTTGCCATGGAGAAGGAACGTATGGAGCTGGAGACTATTACGTCCGTGCATGGGATGATAGATTATCTTTGGGGTCTCGATGAAAGAAAGCGGCTACACGTGCTCACCTTTTGGTGGTTGTGGTGGTCAAATAGGAACAAACTCAGAGAGGGAGAGTTGCCTCTTGCGGCAGCAGAAGTGGCGAGGCGAACCAGAAGCAATGTTCTCGAATACCTATATATCTTTGGGAAAGTAGCTGTCAAGGATAACCCAGAGAGATGGCGACCTCCGATGGAGTCTGAGTACAAGCTAAATGTGGACGGATCCTTTGTGCCTGGTCAGCATCACGCCGGATGGGAAGTTGCGGTAAGATCAAAAGAGGGCAACCTGCTATGTGCCCGGGCAGGGAGAAGTGACAACGTAAGTGATGCCTTTGCTGCTGAAGCTATAGCTATGTCACATGCGATCAATATGGCAGCCGAGCTCGGTATGGTTCGAGTAGAGTTTGAGACCGACTCACAACTACTGGGTGAGGTGTTGGATCTGCGCAGGGTGGATTCTTCAGCGTACGCAGCTGTCATCGAGGACATGAATACCAATTGAAGCTCTGGTTCTCTCACTTTTACATCTCTGTTTGTCGTCGTAGCGCGAATTCTGTCGCTCATGAACTAGCTAGCCTTGGTCGTTTGTGTGAACCGGCCCTGTAACACCCCGGATGTGATTTACCCAATATGTAATCCAACTCTTGCCGTTTCCGGCCTTAAGTTATTTTATTTTCTCGGGTTCGGGTCTTTGTCTCCATGTGTTGTTATCGTTGTCATGCATCTCATATCATGTCATCATGTGCATTGCATTTGCATACGTGTTCATCTCATGCATTCGAGCATTTTCCCCGTTGTCCGTTTTGCATTCCGGTGCTTCGTTCTCCTCCGGTGGTCCTTTCTACCTTTCTTTCGTGTGTGGGGATTAAACATTTACGGATTGGACCGAGACTTGCCAAGCGGCCTTGATTTACTACCGGTAGACCGCCTGTCAAGTTTCGTACCATTTGGATTTCGTTTGATACTCCAACGGTTAACCGAGGGACCGAAAAGGCCTCGTGTGTGTTGCGGCCCAACACCCCTCCAATTTGGCCCAAAACCCACCAAAAGCCTCTCC
>NW_024116943.1:0-13916 GCF_003073215.2 Triticum urartu
GCTTTGCCTTCTCTTCTCGCTCTCTTTTGTGTATGTTAGCCACCATATATGCTAGTCGCTTGCCGCAGCTTCACCTCATAACTTTACCTTACCCATAAGCTTAAATAGTCTTGATCGCGAGGGTGCGAGATTGCTGAGTCCCCGTGGCTCACACATACTTCCAAAACCAGCTTGCAGGTGCCGATGAGTCCGTGATCTGTAGTGGAGCCCAGTTGGGGTCGATCGGGGACCTTTGTCGCATTTGGGGTTCTTCTTTTATTTTGGTTCCGTAGCCGGACCTTGATTGTATTTGGATGATGTAATGCTTTATTTATGTATTGTGTGAAGTGGCGATTGTAAGCCAACTATGTATCTCTTTCTCCTATTTTATTACATGGGTTGTGTGAAGATTACCTCACTTGCGACATTGCTTTCAATGCGGTTATGCCTCTAAGTCGTGCTTCGACACGTGGGAGATATAGCCGCATCGAGGGTGTTACACCAAATGTCTTTGTATTTAGCAGTACGGGCACCCGAGATAAGTTTGGAGTAGGCTGACTTCACTGAGAAGCGCCCAGAAGCAGAGTGAGTCCAGCTAACCGAGTCATCTTCCTCCGAGAGCAAGGGAAAGCAGGCAGTAAGACGTTGCCAGTCATCCAACTCCACAGGAGAAAGGGGCCGTCGGAAGTCAAGAACCCAGCCCTGAACCGAGAGCTCGAAGATAGAGATCTCGGGATCAGTGCAATAAGAAAACAGGGTCGGGTAGGCCACCGCTAGAGTGGAGTCCCCTACCCACCAATCTAACCAAAAACAAGTAGACTTACCACTCCGAACTACAAATTTGACTAGGGATCGAAAAATAGGCCGAACTTTAACTTGCTACTGACTCTAACAGGTTAATTCTTGTATGCAATTGTATGAACCTGATGCAGTGGTTTATTGTCCTTGTTGTGATGCAGATGAAGCAGCTGGACGGCACAGGTACAGAGGTTCTCCATTTCCTGCATTCATCCAGCTTAGTGTTCCCTTCCCACCTCTAGTTTCAGACCCAAATGTTTTGATTTTGAATGTTTATACACTCCCATCTGTTTCACCATGGCAATTTTTATTTCATGATAGTTTTCTGTTGATGTAAAGATTAGGAAGCTCATTTTCTAGTAGTGTTAGCTTCCGCATTTGTCAGGGACTCAAGGGTGCTTAGTCACAAAGAAATTGTTACAACTGGAGCCTTAGTCACACAATAAATTATTGCAATTGCATAGCAAGCACATGTACATCACACTCTGGAGAAAGCATATGCAAGTTATAACTGCAGCATACTACATGAACGAAGAAATTGGCTACTTAACTGCCCGATACAAAGCTCAACTCGGGATTACACATGACCTTACTAGCTAATTAAGTACAGATCGACCGTCAGGGAAGGAAAAACTATGCACTTACCTCATTCGCCTTCCCCTGGCTTTTCAACCACTGGCTCTTACACTTCTCAAGTTTCTTCTTGACTTCTCCCATGGTAGGCCTGTTATTCACGTCTTCCTCAAGACACTGCACTGCAATCTTGCCAACCTCCTCGAGGCACTCCATGTTCCCCTCCACATTGGCTGAAATATCCTCATCAAACATCTGCCTTGCTGTGCCATCCTTGGAAGCTTTGATGTAGTCTATCACAAGGCTATGATTCTCCCCGTACCTAGCCTTCTTTCGGGTAACAAGCTCCAGCAGCACGATACCGAAGCTGTACACGTCACTCTTTGCGGTGAGCAGCCCGGTCTTCATGTACACGGGGTCGATGTAGCTGCTGTCCCCGACCACCCAGTTGGTGCGGTCCTTGTCGATGGACATGAGCCTGGACGTCCCAAAGTCCGATACCTTGGGCATGAAGCCGTCGTCGAGGAGGATGTTGCCGGACTTGACGTCACTGTGGAGGATCATCTGGCTCCATCATCGTCTTTGGACGAACTCGTAGACCAACATGGGCACCTCCGTCTCCACGCAGCAACCCACCAGCCGGACCAGGTTTGGGTGGCTGATCTTGGATTGGACCGTGATCTCATTCGCGAAATACTTCTGCCGGTACTCGTTGACGATGATGGAGCGCTTCACAGCAACAACAACGCCGGTGTCGGTGGTCCCCTTGTAGACCTTACCGAAGGCACCTTTGCTAATGATGCAGCCGTACTTGTTTGTGATGCGACCCAGCTTGTCCTTGGTAAAGATCTCGATCCCGGCGCTCTTGAGGAACGACCCGCCGTTCCTGTTGAATCGATCTCTCAGCTTCCTTTTCTCTCGCTCCATGTGCAAGAATATTAGTATCACCGATAGTACTGCCATGGCACTTATTGTTCCTGCATGTGAACAAATGTCATAAGTGCCATTCTGTTTGAAGATGGTCGGAGAGCACGAACAAGGGAGTTCATACAACATGGATGGCGCAGTTGCTTACTCCAAGCAAATTTTGTGACATGTCAAGAGAAGTTTTCCCAAGTTCACACAAACCTTTAGAAAACAATGATCTTACTTTTAACATTTCACATGATGGCATTTAGTTGTGTTATTAATATTCGATGATATAGAAACATGATATGGGTGGTTAGGTAGAGGATATATATAATGTCTCACCTATTGCTGCTACTGCAGCCGTGGACAGTACGGGTTCACAGCCCCTTTCACTCTTGCCGTCACCTCTTCGTACGAAATTGCATATACACTCATAACCCCCTTCTGTATCATTGCATGTCCCGCCATGACAAGGATACATTATCTCATGCAATGTTGTATTTGGCGATCTTCGTAATGCACACTCATCAATATCTGAAGAAAAAACATAGAGCAGTGCACATTATCGGTCTAGTGAATGAAAGTTAAGAGAGAACAATTCGCTATTTTTTTCCAAGTTTTTCTTCTCGCAAATAGTGAGTGAGCACTAAGAGCTCCTGAGATCCAAATTCTTTCTCGATATCAGATTTCAAATTACTCGGTGAATGGAATATACAATAGCAATGGTGTCATCCCCGCAATTTTTTTTTGTAGTATGACACATAAAAAAAATTAAGTTTCCTTCAGAAAAATAACATAAGTGCAGTTAAGTATACATACCGGTGCATCCATTTTCTATGTATGGATTGCCGGTGTATCCCCTTGAGCAATTGCAGAAATAGCCCGGTGCTTCATTGCTGGCATTCACACAATAGCTGTGGGTGCTAACACAAGCGCCGTAGGTAATTGTTTCCTTGTCATCACCCTCTGGCTCCGGCGGGCATGCCCCATCCCTAATTGCCCAGTCAAAAACAAGTGGAACGATGGGGTCACTTGCGTTTTGTCGAAGTCTGCTGACGAACGCCATACTTCCAATTAGGTCCGTTTTTCTGTAACTGTACCTGTATGACAAAATCAATCACGGGTACCGGTAAAGGTTGTTGCAATGGTATATTTATATAAATCACTATTATCCTTCTGTGTTGGTTCTGTAAAAAAATATCAAGTTTCTCTGAGCACCACATCCTTTCATCGTGATAAAATTGTGGTCTGCCAGGACCCTGCACGAGCATGGCGTGTTCCTTGGCGCGTCCGCCCTGGCGTAAAATGGAGTCACTGATCCGATGACACTAGAATCTTATGCTTGCAGAAGGGCGATGGTGCTGGCGCAGTATCTTAGCCCTCTCGTGATCTAGCTAGGTCTCTTGAAGGTCAAGAGGCACACGAGAGATACTTTTGTTGCTGGGCAAGGGATGCTTTGCCCATTTTTCCCTTTTTCTTTCCTTCCTTTTCTAGTAACCCATGTTGGCCTTTGTACAGTTTTCCTTGTAAATACTCCAAGAGCAGCTGGAGGCACATTTTTTTTGCATTTGGTCTCTTAACCCTATTCTATCCCGCAACATACACACGAGCTCAATAATTGAGGGCGCATAGTGCGCGTCTGTGTCAAAGCTGTGGTATGACGCATAGCGTCTGTTGTTATGTCGATTATTCAGGAACAGCGGGATCAGTGGTGAAAGTGATGGAACACTTTGGACGGGTTTGTCCACATTCATCCGTGTCAATCAGTTGCAGGGCCTACTTATCTCCTGGGTTATCACCATATAAGCATTTTTTTGTAGACCCAAATTCGATGTTATATTATTGATTTATTTGCTGTGGGTATTCACCTTATCAGGGCTATCGACAACAATGGTTGTTGCCAGCAGTTCACTTTACTATCAATCAGTAGCAGGGCCACATATGTGGTGAGTTATCACCCTTCATGCATGTACACTTCCTTTTTCTAGACACAAATAGAAGTATGGGTTTATCAGGGCCGTGCATCCTTCTGTCGCTCGTCCCTATGGGAGATTTACAGAATGAAGTAGGGAGTAGTATTTATTTGGGACTACTCTGTACTCTCCACACAAATCTGACAGCGAAATAAATTATATTTTCATAAACTGAATCATGATGTGTTCTGAACTATTTATTTTCAAGGATAAATCATGGAGAGGTGCACCAGTAACATAGAAGAGGAACCAAGACGGCTGATACAACTGATACAACGTGACACACCACACACATTCACCACCATTACAATGACACACAATTCGCCTAGTCCAACTCAAGCCATGAAATGACCCACTGTACAGATCAAAGCGAAAAAATGATCAGACTATTAGGTATGCCAATGTTTTTTCGGCTCTGGTTTCCTGTGTCCATCAGTGCCAATCAAAGACCAAACTATCCACACACACAAAATGGTGTTCATGATTCTTCACTGAGCACTGTGAACATATCTCATCTGCAGGCGAAAATGCATGTGCGCCTCATAGATTGAACATGTCCATGGCTTGTGAAGGTTGAGATCAGAGACCGTAAATTAGCAAACCAAATGAACAGTTTTTTTGGGGTGTAAAGACGACATTGCTCAAGCAAAAATTTCTCAACTGTTTTCTCCGCTATATACATTTCTACAGTCACCCTAAATTGAACTATCATGGCATTTCTCATAACAATTCACATGCTTTGTTTCAGTGCTTCGGTTCATGCTCCCATATGAGTGACCTCTCAAGTGAAAACCATGGTGTTGCAGGCAGCCACTGTAGAATTGAGGTATTGTACCGCTACCACCAACCGTACCATTGTAGTCTGCATCGCGACATCCATGCTCCTGTCATGGACCCAGGCAAGGCAAGAATAAATTTATTGTCAAATACGGGAGTATATTCAGTTTAACATGACGGGCGCGGTTGATACATAGCCGAAGATGGAGACGGCATCCCTAAGTTGAGGTGGAATTATGCAGTTTCCGTCAAAAAATGGGAAGAAACAAAGAATCCTTAGTTTCTTTGATGTTTCTGCTCAGTCTTGAATCAGACACTCGTACCTGCCAACACAAATACACAGAAAGAGATGGATACGATAGTGATTATTGCCTATTACGCTTCCTCTCCCTAAGGGTCCGATCCATGGCCTACAGAATGCATGCTCTACGATTATTGCCAAAACAGAAATACCGACATGGACACATGGTTGATCCAGGCGCATATATAGATTGAGTTTGAAAAATCACCTCCCAATCAAGGGCACTTGGCTCCACAGTGAGTGCACCTAGCTAGAATCTGCACATCTCGTTAGAATGTCACAAGTTATTTGTCCTACTATACAAGTTTGATAACCTTTCCGTCATCGAAAATGAAATCTGATGTCAACGTGTTTGCTTCGATCATCGTGGATAGGTTTCTTGGACAGTGCAACCGTGGAGTTATTGTCCATAAATGTTGTGACCTTCCTTTGCTCTTGGTGCATGCCCTGCATGTATGCAAGGATTCGACAGGGCTATGCCGTGGCCATCTGCTGCCGCTGCCTCAAAGTACTTCGCCTCACATCATAATTATGTGACAATGTTCATGCAAAGAATCTCTTTCTTGGTGGACGTCAAATAACATATTAACACATGGATAGAATATCATGACACACTTCTATCTTGCGAGGCAGAATACATCGAAGCAGCGACCGCGGTGCGCCATGGCCTATGCCTTAGATGACTCCTTTTCAAACAAGGACGGTCAAGTTGGGGCTGGACAACAAATCAACAATTGTGTTGTGCGACAATCCTGTCCACCATGACCGAAGCAAACACATAGACACGAGATTTTACTTCATTGTTGAATGCAGTGAAGAAGGAAAGGTGCCCATCGATCGATCCTGTCAACATGGATGAAGAAGTTGCTGACATTGTAGCCCTCATAATGCTAATCAAGCTGATGCAGAAGCTAGGCGCGATCTAAGAGCCTTGGATGTTTGTCCGGGATCAGATCACTGACTCAAACCGGTGGATGCCACTACTAACACACGCGAACTCTTGGATGAAAGACACTGGTTGAACATTGGCAAGAAGATGGACATGCAACTTCTGTCCCACTTAATTGTCTCTCGACTCATTCTTCTCTTCCTTTTATAAGGGTTAGCAAATGCACGTCCTAAACTATTCATGGTCTATAATCACGCACCAAATAGTGCCACTGCATGCAACCTAAAAATAAAAATACTCGCAAGGGATCAATCCACACATGTTGCTCGACAAATATGACATGATTCAGTCTAACAGATCGGAGCCACTTAATTTTGAAGCGCTAGAACCTTTAAGGGGGAGGACTAAAAAATGTACCACCAGCGCAAAACAAGTGAGTCATATGAGGTTGTCCCTTTTTAGAGAATACATGAGCTCATCCCTATAACTTCATTTTGGTCCTTTGGCACACAATGCGTGGAAATTGGAAAACATGATATACTAGTTTTATCACTTCATGTGATATTAAACAAAGATTAGCTTCCAATGGGTTTCACTCAGCTAGCATTTGTAATTTTTGGCATGCATGCATAAGTTGTACTTCCTTCCAGAAGTTACTAAACAAGAAAAAGAATGCTTGGGCCAGCGCTTTCACGTGGCATCTCTTCGGAGAGAGCGTCAAATAGGAAAGGCCTTACCTCGCTATTCCGTACGTTAAACGTGGAATAGGAGGAATCTTGGAAAATACCTTGTGCGTGGCTGAGTGGGTGCGTCTATCCTTAATGAGTTAGGGTATGTTGCTCTTCCTCTCCCCTCCTATTTTGATATGTAGTTATATCCCAGCCAAATCCTATTTGACGCCCGTTGTGCCGGTTAAAGGCATGGGCAAAAACGGGCGCACCCCCAACCTCTATCGATGCTACATGGGTCGGCTGACTAAAAGGTATATAGTTTCTTTTATTTTATTTTATTATTTTAAATGCACGAACTTTTTTCAACATCGTTGTTTTTTTTCGAAATTGATGCTTTTCCAAATTTGATGAACTTTTTCAAAATAGATAAACATTTTCAATGTTTAGAACTTTTTTACAAAATTGCTGAACTGTTTTCAAAATCAATTAACTTCTTCCAAGTTTGTCAATCTTTTTTTCAAAATTGATGAACGTTTTTAAATTTTGAAGATTTTTTTTCAAAATTGATAATCTTTTTTAAAATTGGTAAACTTTCTAAATTGCTGATTTTTTTCAAATTTAGAAAAGTCAATGATCAAGGGTCAACTGCTGAACGAACGATCTAGCCTGCAAAAGAATCTGTAAACACATAAGATGTTTTGATTTCTCAGTTTTTTAAACCTGTACACTCTAAGACAAAGGAAGCAAAAAAATCGAGCAAAAAACTGGTGCAGACGACCTTTTTTTTCAGAAAACTGTAGACCTTTATTAAGAATGTTCATAGGAATACAAATGATATCGGGCAAGATAGAAAGCCACACGTGGCGCCCGGAGGAAAGTGAAGCAGCAGCCTAGGCCAAAGAATGGGCTTCACCTTTCGCAAAAAAAACCCCACCTCGCCTCTGGCGCTCCACTAAACAGGCTGGCCCAACAATGTAGCTCCATGGAACAGTTTTGGGATGATTCTATGGACCGATTTTAGAACATTTTGAGTGTTTTTTCCTTGTTTTGTTTCAATGTGTTTTGTATCATTTATTAATTTCAAATACATGTCAATTTTGTTTAATAGTACATGTTGTAGACTTTTTGTATACACGCGTAACATTTTTTGATACATGTTGAATATTGTTTCAAATAGACACTAAACATTCTTTCAAATACATGTTTGAAGATTTTTTTCAAGAAGTGTTGAAAATTTTTAAATACATGTTGGACATTTTTGGATGATACTAAACATTTTCTACATTGTGTTATTATTTTTTAAAGATGTCACGAAAATATTTTTGGAATGCATGAACATCTTTTTGAAATGGTCAGAAATATATTTTGAAATTATGTGAACAGTTCTTTACATTTTATATACATTTTTGAAATATCATGAACATATTTATGAAACACGTGAACATTTTTTGAGTACATGTTGAACGTAAAAAAAGATGAACATTTTTTCGAATGCACGTTGTCATTTTTCTTTACATGCTGAACATATTTTCAGGAAATGAGACCCTAATCTACGTACTCCCTTCTCTTTACTTTTCATGCGAGTTCTTTTCCCAAAAAATGCTCACTTGTCCCCTAAAAAAAATGCTCACTTGAGAACTTGAGAAAGATTACCGGATTATTCATTGCCAAAGATTGCAGTGGTCGTCGATTGTGACACGACACTCATTCATTGCCAAAGATTATTTCTACCACTTGAGAACTCTGAGGAACTCCCGTAGAAACTTGCACGATCGACAACCACTGTAAATTCCCTTATTTCACTGTCTATACAACTACACAATGTTACATATATGATAGATAGTAGCACGCATTCTCGTCGCTGTATCAGCACATCAGTTACAAATACGACTGCACAACATCTCAATGTACGATTTAACTTTGTTCTTCAGAGCCCATCAGTAAATTTGCAGTTATATGCACATGGAGACTTGCAAGTTAACCACTGAGCCTCCTCTTGGATTCACAGATGTAAGCGCAGGCGATGACGGCAACCGCAACCGCAAAGACAGCGGTAGTTCTCGTGACAGCCCTCTTGGCTTTGTCTCTGCACCCCCACGCCAGTAGGGTAGCGCGAGAAGGCGTGAACCCGAGCTCGGAAAGCTTCTTGTGTGACTCTGCGTAGTCCCTGAAGAAGGCATCCTCATCCTGCGCGGAACATAATAATCCCACACGCTAAGCAAGATGAATGTAGCACACAGATTGGAGATGTTCTGAATTGAATTCTGTTTTACCTTTGCGTATAATTCAACGAAGCGACGGAAATCGGTATCTTCCACGAGAACCTTGTCTGTAGGCAGCTTCAGTAGCCCATTAGAGTCCCCTTTCAGAAGCTCACTGCAGCATATACAGAAGATGAAGTCCAACAATGCCAAGGTTGTTCTGAGCTGATGAAGTGCAATCTACGACTGGCATAACTATGCTTACACGAAGTAGGAGTTGTCGAACTTCAGTGGATCTTTTGTCCAAGCACCGTCAAATCCCGATCTGTCGGGACGAGCTTTCCCCTAAAAACGTACAATGCAGACCAATAGTCTGAAGAACCATGACTAATGAACAATTCTCTCAATATGAAAAAAAGGCGTTGTCGTATTACCAGAGTATGGCCACCCGAGAGTGCCACTATGTCCTTGTCGGTCAAGCCCATTCGGTAGAAAACTTCCCTGAGGTGTGAAGCACCTGGTCACATGATAAACAAGCAATTTTCAGTTCTCTTTTCTCTTTAAGCCAATGACTGTCAGAAGCAAACTCTAATTCAAGCGCATTAGTTAAAACTGTTATTTGGGCAGCGCAATAGTAAGTTTTTGCATCCCACATTTCATTCACGAAGAGAAACAATGTGCCACTGGAATCTACTAAATATCTGTGTAAGTTGGTTACCTTGCTTAGCATCTGGCAAGCGTCCTTCCTCAATGGCAACTGAAGAATCCTGTAATACATGGTTGCTATTGGTAAAACTGATGTTTTTTTCCCGACAATTAATAGAGCAAATGTTGCTGCTGATTTGATGAACTTACCCTCCTTCCGGGGACGAAATCTATGGTTGGTCCACCGGTGACCTCGACGGCCACGACTCCGGCGAGCTGGTACAGGTCCGCGTACGTGATCTTGGGGTGCTTCTGCTTAATTGGCTCTGCACCACGGGCATTTAGTTATACTTGCTTAACTCGATCAGAAACGAAACTCTGAACATAACAAAACAGAATCTGACAGTGCTGACCAAGAAGGTCGACGGCGATCTTGAGCCCTGCATTGGCGGCGTGGCGGAGCTCCTCCGGGAACCTGATGGAACCGTCGGGGCCTCCGGTGTTGGTGTTCTTGTCGAAGGTGCCGGCGTCATGCCATCTGCACGCACGCACCATCATCGCCGTCGTCGTTAAGCTACAAAATGCTAACATGAACGTGCATTATGGGGATGAGGAACTCACGCGAGGCGGAGCATGATGGGGGCGCAGCTCTTGCTGGCGATGAGCGCGCGGAGGTCCCGGCGCGCCCTCTCGATCTCGGCCACGTACTCCGCGTCCACCACCGGCCCTGTCGCCGACGACATGGCCGTCCAACGTGTAGCTTTCTCTACCTCTGTTTTGATGACTGGGGGAGAGGAGTCGGAGCGGAACAGAGGAGCTCTGGTTTGGAGCAGGGGAAGGGCGCGCCGCGGTTTTGTAGCAGACGGGGAGAAGAAAAGGGGGGACAGCAGCAAGGAAGGAAGGAAGGAAGGAAGGAGGGAGAGGGAGGAATGGAATGGAACGGAGTGGAGTGGAGGTGCGGAGAAAGCATGGGATCTCTCCAGATGAAAGCAACGTCTTCGCCATGGTTGTGCTGATCAAGTGATTCCCGCGGTTAATCAGTGGGCGGCAGCGTGCAGAGCTTTCTGCAAGCTTCTCCTCCCGAGTTTTAGCTTCTAGTACCTTCCTTTGGGTTTACACATACAAGTCTACTAGGTATTTTAAGGCTAATTTGGATTAGTAAGACCCTGTTTGTTCAGGATTATAAGCTTTTTCACTTTAGCTTAAAAGTAAAAAAAAAACTTCAAAATAGAGACTTTTGGGTTTGGCTTTTAGCTTATGAATCAATGTTGTTATATGAGGGTATAAGCCAAAAGCCAAAACCGAAAGCCTCTAAATACAAGCTTTTTGTTTTTGTTTTTTTATATCCAAAGTGAAAAGGCTGTAAAAGGTGAAGCATAAGCCCAAACAAGCAAGGCCTAACTCTCCTAGGTCTTTGTCATGTCCATGCTCACCAAGTGATTCCCGCGGTTAATTAGTCGATGGCAGCATGCAAAGCTTTTCTACTACTTTGTCCTCCTGAGTTAGTTTCTACCTTCGTTTGAATTTACAAAGTCCCGTGGGTATTTTGAGGCTAATTTTGATCGTTAATTCAACTAACAAATATAGTATTTTCTTTATTATATGTCATGTAAAATATATCATTGGCTCGGTTTTCTCGAAACAAGTTGTCGACCTGCTTGTATATAAAGCAAACCACCACATCTCAACATCAAGTCGAAGTACAAAATAAAATAAAATGTATGTTGGGACAACAACACAAACTTCCTTCCCACCAACGGTTTTTTGGTATTGGGGGAGCTGAAAAATTTGCCTCCAAAACTCCATATCTTGGGAAAGAGGTTATTTTAAGGGGAGTGGTATAAATTTTAATACGACCGGCCGTTTTGCGGGGTTTGAAATGGCATTTTTTCAACCAAAACCATAATGTTGCAGTTATTTCATAGTTTTGGGCCTTTTACGGGATCTGCTAGAGATGCTCTAAACCTACTTTTTTTGTCTGGAATGCTCAACATACTTACGAGCTTGTCAACCGAAAATGAGGTATTGTTTCAAGTGGAAGGATTTGAAACAATAGAAGTATCTAAAACAATAGTGGGTATCTGGAGTGAATTCCACTTTTTACCCTGTAGTTGTACATTTGTGACACTAATTACCCCATCAAATGAATATTTTCCTAGAGTACCCCTTTTGGAAGCTTTGGACCCTCATTTACTGATGCATGTCCATCATGCATGGTGTGAGGTGACGCCCGAGGTCCAAAAATAAGTGGACGACGACGAGGAGTGGAACAGATGGACAAGAGAAGTCTGAACATGATCGTCAATGTTGCCCTCGGATCTTTACATTTGTTTTTCGAATCATTGACCCAACATGCCGATCCTATCTAACATAAACAAGGAAATGCGAAACTAAGGTAAAACCGTGTTCAAAGTCTTCCAAATCTGATTTTTTTATAGACGTCCCACTAAAAGGTGTAATATGTGTCACAAATGTACAACTACAGGGTAAAAAGTAGAATTCACTCTATCTGAAAACACTCTCCAGATGATTCCTCGTGGAGTGTTGTACATTATGACAAACAATATGACAATGTTTGTGTGCCTTAGTTTCCCCATTGCCTCCCAAGCCTAGCCAACTTTCTCTAAGATATACGTGGAGAACACAAATTAAGGCGATTCTATTCTCATAGAGAATATTGAGGCATTAATTGCCAATTTGCCATTGCCAGCATGGAAGCAAATATGACCTAGATACCTCCTCAAGTTTGGTTTAATTCTAAGCTAAGAATCACTAGAAATGAAGAACTTGTGCTAGTTGCTCTAATTTTCATATACTAGCACATACTCCGTGATTTATAGAGCGCCATGAGGCACACGTCGGTGGGTGCAGAAGCTTGGAGGGTGATCTCTTCCATCATCTCACAACACTCCAATCTCTTCTTACCCATCTTATGTCCTTGAACTTTATTATAGCTCTCATTCAAGCATGCTTGGCATATATATTCTTTCTTTGAAAAAGGTGTAATCGGAGATTTGGCACTTGGAAGTGTCAATTCAGATCAAGGGGAGGACAATGTTGATTGGTCGGTACTGTTTCTGCAAGCTTCAACATGTGTAATATCATGTTACTTGTGTCCTAGTATCGTGCTGAGGGTTTAGGCTGTTATATATTACTTGTCATATCTATAGTTCCGTTAGAACGTCTGTTCTTCTAGGTATATAGATCCCATTTGGAACACAATAACTTAAAATGTAGTAGTAGGAAAAATACATGACCGAGATGTCATGTATTCTAAATTTCTCTCTAAAACACTTGAATACTCCAACATGGTCAATTTGGATACCTCACAAGAAAAACTCAGGAATTGTAGACACAAATGGAGAAAACATAAGGTAAGACATCGTGTTTGTTTTCCTCCAAAATTCCGCTGGAATCGCCCCATTCCAAGGAATCTTGGTAAGCCATTCCTTTGTTCCAAATGGCATGTCGATTTATTTTAATAGAATTCAATACTTCAAAATTCCTAATAGATATTGGAAAACAAACCACGATCGTTAAAGACTATGATGACATAATGATTACATAAATACAAGCACCACAACCTTCTCATAGAAGTAACATTGTTCATTTTTATATTAAAAGACAAATTAACTTGTTGTGAGGGCAAAAACATAAAAATTGGTGACATTTTCCTCACTGGCAAATTGGATATCCGGAATTCGTACAGACCTTGTCTCATTCCGCATGTGTCACCATCGCAAAACTAGGATCTGATTCAGCTTTCAACCCCCCTAGAAGGCTGTACGTACAGATTGATTTTTAGATGGCACCATCACAGCACTACAAGCCGTTCAATGTTTGCATCTGGGAGTGCGGTTCTTTTCACGGCAAGAAGATTGATTATGCACTTGCATCAGACAGAACTACACCTATGTAGAATCTCCTGAAAAAAGAATTAAAGACGAAGTGTCTACTAAGAGCAACCAATTACTCGCATCAAAATTTGCACCTTCCCACCCTAAGCTAAAAATTAAGGGAAACGTTTGGCATCGGCGTTCGGCCGGTGCCCCTCGCTCGCTCGCTCGCTCTTTTCCACGTACGCTAGGTGGGCCTCGAGCGAAACGTTTTTTTTTCTTCTGTGCTTTTTCTTCCTCTCGCGAGCGCCTCCCTCTGGAAGCATGTCCCCTCCCCCCTCCTCCCGAGCTGCGACTGGGCCAC